>NC_143034.1:65801370-66101370 GCF_057628025.1 Oncorhynchus mykiss | reverse complement strand
TTTTATTTCTATAGACACCATTGTGATAACAGGGGTCTCCACAGTTCTGGTGAATCTCTGCAATACCACTTCCATGTTGTTTTATTTCTATAGACACCATTGTGATAACAGGGGTCTCCACAGTTCTGGTGAATCTCTGCAATACCACTTCCATGTTGTTTTATTTCTATAGACACCATTGTGATAACAGGGGTCTCCACCGTTCTGGTACATCTCTGCAATACCACTTCCATGTTGTTTTATTTCTATAGACACCATTGTGATAACAGGGGTCTTCCACCGTTCTGGTGCATCTCTGAATGCCAATCACTCCATTTCCAGACAGCAGCAGGGAGCGTCACTGATGTCAGTAATCACTACTCTGGCTGTTCAGGGTTCACACTGTCCAATCAGCACCTCCAGCTCTACTGCTAATGAGACGCTGGGGAGCAGTGCACTAACAGTGGAGAGAGCAGCCAAACAGGGAAGTAACCGAGCCAGTGCTGTCAGGATGGTGTGAGAACTTTGTCATTGTCCCACAGGAATGACTATCATATGTATATTACACCATTTAGCCAGCACACGCAGACAAGACTGACGTAGAGCCTGCAGCAGACACAACCCTCCTGCTCCTTTCATCTACTCAATGTGTTTTCTCTAACGCATCTCCACCCTGGCTGCGGTGGTTTCAGTAACTGTCGGCTTTAAGTCAAGTCCGACTGACGTAGAGCCTGCAGCAGACACAACCCTCCTGCTCCTGTCATCTACTCAATGTGTTTTCTCTAACGCATCTCCACCCTGGCTGCGGTGTTTTCAGTAACTGTCGGCTTTAAGTCAAGTCCGACTCACGTAGAGCCTGCAGCAGACACAACCCTCCTGCTCCTGTCATCTACTCAATGTGTTTTCTCTAACGCATCTCCACCCTGGCTGCGGTGGTTTCAGTAACTGTCGGCTTTAAGTCAAGTCCGACTGACGTAGAGCCTGCAGCAGACACAACCCTCCTGCTCCTGTCATCTACTCAATGTGTTTTCTCTAACGCATCTCCACCCTGGCTGCGGTGGTTTCAGTAACTGTCGGCTTTAAGTCAAGTCCGACTGACGTAGAGCCTGCAGCAGACACAACCCTCCTGCTCCTGTCATCTACTCAATGTGTTTTCTCTAACGCATCTCCACCCTGGCTGCGGTGGTTTCAGTAACTGTCGGCTTTAAGTCAAACCCGACTCACGTAGGTTCCAGTCAGATAATGTATCGTCATCATCATCGTCGTCTTCATCGATGTCCTCTCCCTCCTCGCCCTCTCCTCCCTCGTGCTGCAGGGTGACGGTGCGGGACTTGTGGAAGCGAGGCTTGATGTCCTGCTCACTGTCTGGCACAGCCTCGTCCTCCTCCACATCACCCTGGAGAGAGAGAGAGATGTATCATTGCTGTGTGTTTTATTTTTCTGGTCCGAGGTCTGTGCTGTGAAACATGACAGTACGCATAAGAGATGGCTATTCAGCACAATAATATCTGGGACCAGGCTAATATTTAATAACTTAGGCCAAATGTGGTTTCAGTTCAGGAGGCTAAGACATTCTCACTCTAAAAAGCATGCTGAACCATGGACATATGGACACAGCTTAGTGCCAGAAACAGCCAGAAGGGTATTAATGCAGTCAAATGAGTAACTGTGTGACTTTATGACCGAGGACTAGGAGTCAGAGTAAGGAGTGCCTAGCAGGGGAAATCCCCCATGGGTTAGCCTGGGTGTTGTGGAACTGGGAATGTGTGGACAGTTGACAGAGGGAAAACTGTGCTACAGTATTAACTGGCATTAACCAGATACAACACTTAGGTCAGAGAGCACGAATACGTCTAACATCAGTCGAGTCTCAAGCATAAAGCTGCCATCACACCAAGATTACCAGTAAGAAGAGAGGAGGGGGAAGGGGGGAGGAAAGACTTCTGGGTCATGTTCATTAAGCACACAACTGAACAAATGGTACGAAACAGGGAGGCACTGTCTTGACTGGTCCTTTTCATTTCCCCGTTGCAAAACGTTTTGCTAGTGTGCCCTAATGAACACAACCCTGGTGGGGGGAAATAGGTGTGGTGTCATCATTCACACCCAGAACTGAGACAGGCTCACCTTCAGCAGGATAATGTCTATCTCAGAGTACTTCATGCCGTTCACCAGGATAGGAATGAGCCTTCAGGAGGAGACAGAACAGACACCATTAGTCAAGCCGTCTTCCTACTGTTGGTCAATCAGCAACACTGCAGTTCTTGGTTCCATATAATAATTGATTGAAGTTACAGAGCGTCAGATGTGGCAAGTGGGCTGCAGCTGTCTGGATCAGACAGTATGAATACAACAGGCATCACTGACCATCACAGTTAATGTGTTATGCATCATATCCAGACAGCATGGGAAGGGCAGAGGTTAAACATCATGAGATGTCTGTACTGCAGCTAGCCAACCCTTTAACTGTCATCAACATTCTGTTCCTCTGAACATCACACCTAATAGAACACAGTGAAGTGTGTAAACAGAATGAAACACACTAGGAAGTATAGGACCTCTATGGGAATGTTACTCTTACATGTTGTACTATTGACTAACCTCTGTCCCCCTCTACACCTCTGACCTGACCATGCCCACTCTCTCTACATCAGGTCCAGGTGATGCTGTATGTTACAGGTATGTTTAGGATTACTCACTGCACCAGGTGTCCAGAGAGCACCTCTTTACAGATGGGCTGCTCAGCCAGAGTGAGCCAGAACTCACAGGCCTCCAGAGAAACATTCTCATCCGGGTCCTGTGTGCGCTGCAGCATGTACTGGTGGGGGAGATAGACACAGCAGTGTCAGGGATTGGATGATGGGGTATGACAGTGTCGGACATGCTGATTGGTCAGTGGGAGAGTAAATAAGGAAGTGGTGGTCTCACCTGTATGATGCTGTGCATGTGAGGGATCAGCCGGTCGATACGGACCTCCAGCAGCATGACCAGAGCCCGGCACACGTTCTTCCTCACCTCAGAGTCCTCGTCTGTAGCCAGCGCAAACAGGCTCTGAGAGACAGAGACACGAAGAGAGAGAGAGAGACCAGAGAAGAAAATGAGAGATGTCAGTCTTGAATCTACAGCCATCCTCAACACCATTGATTACAGTACACACCATTGTCTAGACGATGGACATGTAAGAGGCTGTAGAGTCTGGATTAGACAGTATGAATACAACAAGCGTCAATAACCATCACTGTCAAGGTGTTCTGCAACATAGATGAGCCAGATGAGCAGATCAGTGTTCTTCAGAGTCACCACCATAGAAGTAGAACTACTAGAATGGGAATAGCCCATCTGACCACGGTGATTATATTTCTATGGTCAACAGTGTTGTGCGTTGCCTGATGCTCACCTCAATGAAGGTGTCGATGTTGTCCATCAGGGCCTGGGCTCTGCCGATGATGAACTGGTTCACACAGGCGATGGCATGAGATCTACAGGCAGAGAGAATAGCACCATGAGTAACAGAGTTTTACAAACAGTGGGATAGTAGGTGGAAAACGTTTTGAAAATGACAAAGGTTCCATGCAACTACCTAAACTGGTCCAATAAGAACACAGATGTGTAATCTGGTGCAAAACGTTTTGAAAATGACAAAGGTTCCATGCAACTACCTAAGCTGGTCCAATAAGAACACAGATGTGTAATCTGGTGCAAAACGTTTTGAAAATGACAAAGGTTCCATGCAACTACCTAAGCTGGTCCAATAAGAACACAGATGTGTAATCTGGTGCAAAACGTTTTGAAAATGACAAAGGTTCCATGCAACTACCTAAGCTGGTCCAATAAGAACACAGATGTGTAATCTGGTGCAAAACGTTTTGCTATGGTGGACACAACAGTGAGAACAGAGAAACAACCAGTGGCGTCTGGTTGTAGCCTGTTCCCAGATCTGTTTGTGCTGTCTTGCCAACACCTAGTCACTGGCATAACAATGAACATAGGTGTTGGCAAGACAGCACAAAGTGATCTGGGACCAGGATAGTCTGGCGGTACAGGGGACCTGGGACTGGCCTGATCTTAGGGCTGCAGTGCTTGAAGAACTGCAGGAACTTGGGGATCATGATGTTGAGCGGGCGGTTGAGTGCGTCGCTCTCCAACAGCTCCGACGAGTCCTCGCAGATCTTCTGCAGGGCTCCAAACGAGCCCTGACCAAGAGAACACACGCAGACAGACCGAGTCAAACTCAGAGCAACAGAGGGAAATGAAGTAGGATGATTGGAGGCAATAGGCTACAGGTCTGGATCAGACAGTATGAATACAACAAGCATCACTGGCAATCACTGTCAAGGTGTTCTGCATCATATCCAGATGGCATGGGATGTGGAGAGAACGCTACTGAAACATTTAGAGGTAGAGAGCGGTAAAGGAGAAGGGATATGAAGATGGAAGGAAGAAAAAAGGGACAGGGGAGGTAAGGGGAAAGAGTGTGACAGGGAATGAGGTGAAAAGAGAAAAGACAGGGAGGACAAAAAAAATGAAAGAAAAATTAAGGGTGACAGACAGAGGAGGAAGGAGGAAGAGAAAGGGGGAGAGGCTCGAAAAAGATGTGAGTGTGTGGTAGGTAGGAAGCTCTGACCTCACAGGTGTTGTAGTCCTCAGAGTTGAGCAGGTTACACAGCTGGGGCAGCAGCTCTGGCCAGGTCTGCAGCTCCCCTTTAGAAGTGATCGTAGTGATCAGGATACCTGCGAGAGAGGGATAAAGAGAGGTTAGGAACCAACAATCATAGGGTGGTCTGGTCTTAATACTCTCTTGGAAGGGACACTGCCATTCTCACTGGGCACGTTCGTTTTGCATTGCCCAGTGACTAGGGTGGGCGGAGTTTACACATTTTAGACCATTCCATTGGTCCTTACGTGAAATCTCCGCCCATCCAGGGCACCAGGTGAAGCAAAACTTTTGTGCCCACTGATCTGGAAGAAGTGGGCAGGTGAACGTAAACCCTCCTGAAGGCTTCCACCTATGCTGTCTTGTCAGACCAGATGTAGGGAAACAGGGATGTACAAGAGAGTTAAGGAATCCAGAGACCTCTGGATCAGACAGAGAAATACTGACACCATCATTAACAGTCAGGAGTTATAAAGAATGCATCATATCCAGAGGGCAGGATAGGGGGGTGAGACAAATTTATTTTTGGGGAGATGAGGTGAAGATAGAGTTGAAGTCATAAGTTTACATAGATCTTAGCCAAATACATTTAAACTCCAGTTTTTCACAATTCCTGACATTGAATTCCAACTTCAACTGTAGCTACTAAAGGGAGAGACAGTGAGAAAAACTAGCCACATTAAAGCCACAGGACAGCAGTTACCTGAGACAATGACACAGATGTAACGCATGTCAAGACCCCACCCCAACCCACCCAGAGCTCACACTGACTCACCGATGGTGGCGCGGATGAGGGGCGACGGGTCGCCTATGTTGTTGAGGCATTCCTGCTTGATGAAGTCAGCCACGGCCGGGGGGAAGTTCTGGTAGTGGGCCTTCACATTGTTCTTCAGGATCAGACCACTCAGAGAACGAGTGGGTTCATCTGGAGAGGGAGAGCAGGAGAGGATGAGGTGCGGGGAGGAAAGGATGAGGTTGGGGGGGAGAAGGAAGGAATGATGAGGTCATGGGGTAGAGGAAGACAAAAAGAATGTCAGAGATGCAGACGAAGGCCACAGCAACGTGCATTCAGAATGACACGCAGCAGCCTAGAGAACCACTAATAACAAGGCTAGCAGACAATGACGGCATGCTGACCAAAGAATGGAAACAGACAAAGAAACCCCAAACTACTTTTTGAGCTCAGAAGTAATGTGTGTGCCCTAATGAACACGACTCAGGCTACCAGATGCTCAACTAGAACATATAAACTCAGACAGACAGGGCTCTCACCTTCAGTTTTCAGTCTTGTGAGCACAAATATTAGATAGTTGTTGAAGTCGGGGAACTGGTTGAGCTGTTCAAGTTTCTGACAGAGCGGTTAAGGGGAATATGACATCACAGACATCTCACATGATGCTCAACTCAAACAAATACCTAGGGACTACACTTTCACTGCAGCACTAATCTACAGGTGACATTTAGACAGAGGAAAAATACCACTTGTTGAAATACTAAGTGAGGCGCTTATTTCATAAGTTAGGAATGCGACAGAGTTTGGAATGCAAACGGATCTGTGATTTTGTCACATACCGGCTAAGTTTAATTCTAAAGCTACAGAAATGGTTTCCGCACCTTTGTATAGGTTGTACCATATGAACGGTTGTGAAATAACTGCTGTTATAAGTAGCGTTACCCACGGTTCCTAATGAGGAACGGGTTTAAGTAAGTAATAAATTGGCTAGTGGGAGTTATGGATTGGAGGGTTAAGATTATATGCGATCCTAACAGAGGCTAAATCTATAGGACCAGACAGAGTAGAGAAGTCACTGTAGGAGACCTCTGGATCAGACAGTATGAATACTAACACCATCATTAACAGTCAGGAGTTACATAGAATGCATCATATCCAGAGGGGAGGACAGTCCGTGTGACTGTCTTATAACACCATCTCCACTTTAATACATTGTCAATACAGGCCCCATAGACAGATCAATGCAAACTGAACTAGATGCAATAACCATAGAATAATATGCCATTTAGCAAGCACTTTTATCCTAAGCGACTTACAGTATTGTGTGCATATATTTTACATATGGGTGGTCCCAGGAATCTAACCAACTATACTGGTGTTGCAAGCACAATGCTCTACCAACTGAGGACCACAGAAGAGCACACAGAAGTACCACTGCCATTCCACTAACCCCACCCTCCGGTCAGTGTCTGTACAAGAGGATACTTGTTGCACGGCTCTCTGTGTGGCCGTGTTGGGGGACTGGGAATCCTTGAGGAGCTGGAGGACCTGCTGGAGTCCCTGTTCGTCCGGCTGCCACTCCATCCTGCATGGGGAGCACACACACAAAGTTACAGATATTGGAATTATGTCCCCAGTTACTGATAAAAGATACTACACAAGGAAAAGTAGAGATAGAGTTCTACTAGAAGAGAGTCAGTCTGCAGGGACAGAGAGAGTATAGGAATATGACTGTATGAGAGACCTCTGGATCAGACAGCATGAATACTAACACCATCATTAAGTTATGCATTTTAAGTGTGCATCATATCCTGTGGGTCAAGTGGTCTCAATTCTACAGTAAACTTAGTGTAATTAGCATTGCCAAAATGAGACAGGGTTGCATCATACATGGCACCCTATTACTTACTGGTACATTACTTTTGACCATGGCCCATACAGATCTGACCAACATGGTGCACCATGGGGAATAAGGTGCAATTAGGGAAGTAACCATGGGCTGACTGACCTTTCTATAGTTTAAATAATGTATGAGGGTTTATAAACACATGCTTATTGTGGTGTGGCACAGATTGGCACTGGGATATATGACAAAACAAATCAATAGATGTATATGTAATGCTAAGAAACAGGCTACAAAATCTACATGCTCTTGCAGCCAGATTCCCAAATTGAACATTGAAGAATTCTATGATTAAAATATCGACTGCCAGACTAAACGCCATGTGCTCACTAATGATGTGGAATTCAGTGGCATTATGCGATTGAAGGTGAGCCATGCACATGGCCAGAGCAGGGCAACAAAAAAAGCGCCATTTGCACTCGTTGCCAGGAGCATGAGCTTGCTTCTACCCGGAAACGGGTCTATAAGGCTGTGCAAACAGAGCACAAAATGTGTGGGAGCTGGAGTTGAAATTTGGAATCAGATTGTGGCAAATAAAACGAGGCTATGCTCTACTTTAGACAAGGAGTAAAATATCTCCGTGACCCAGCTTAACCGCCCTAATCCTGCCCCACCCCCCACGACACCCGGTTCCCTTCTGCCGGTGTGCTGCAATATAGTTAGTGATCCTTGGACTTGGGCGACTTGAAACAATTGCCGCCCTACAACTTTCTTTGGACACAACACAAGTAACGCTAACAAGCGGATATTAAACACCAAAAACGATCTGATAGTGGGAAGTTTAACAAACCGGACAACCATCCGACTAACGTTGGCTCTATGGTTATTTTCATTCCGACGTTCTAACTATAACTAGTCACGAAAAAAAACAAAGTACTGGCCATTCGGTAGCTATTCGGATCAACGCCACTGAATTTAACCCTTCTCACCACGGCAGTCCCCGGCTTCAGCCACACAAATGCAGTAAAAAAAAAGGCCAAGTATGCGGCCTCGACAATACCAAGCAGTACAAAGACGGGTTAGTTAGCTAACGCTATAAAACTAAGGCAGTCGATATATTATTCGATTTAACATGGCAGAGAAATAACAACGACTGAGAAGTAATCTAAACAAAGTTACTAGCTCCTAAGTTTAGCTAGCTACTTTACTGCTAAACATGGCTACAAACGTTAACCAAACGAAATAATAACATATCTTTCCAAATTTGGCCAGTGGGCTACTTTGATTTTGTTAGTAGCCAACTTCACAAGAATCCCTAGCTAAATCCCATCGAGTATCGACAAACGGTAAATTCGTTGATGTTGCGATTTCTTGCTAGTGTGGCCCAATGCATTCATGTGCTCTCACTAGCTAATAAGCTAACGTTAGCTAGCTCACTAGCCGAAATTGTTTGTTAGCTAGCTAATGCTAACTAAGCTATTTCGATTCCCAACGCTTAACGTTACCTGCTTGCTAATGTGACCAATTATTCAGATATCAATCATATTTCGTCTTATTTTATTTAATATACTTAGATAAACACATTACATGCTACGTACAATGTTGATTTGTAGACTGAAGTTTCTCGACGGGGAAGCTTCTTTCTCGTGCTCGTCCTCTCTTGTACTACAGGTTTGAAATGAACACGCCGATTCTGTAGGACCCACTGACCCTTTCCGGTTTCCGTTCACTTTCTTCTTCTTTGGTGGGGTTTAACGGCGGTTGGCATCCGATATAATGTTCCATTACCGCAACCAACTGAACCGGAGAATAAAGTCATTATACTTTGTGATATAACACATAGAAATTATCCCGCCAACTTTTAATCCTACTCATAAAAAGAAACACCATCCCATTCCGTTAATTTAACCTGATCTAATCAACACCAGGCCAACGGCCTGGGAGGACAGGACACTACCATTCAACACCCCCTTTAACTCTTCTGCAGTAAAATATTGTAATCCCAAATACTTCTCCGTAACTGCCACAGCAACACTTGTTTCTGTGACTTTACGTTCCATACCCAGGTGGTGAGGGTAGGTAACAACATCTCCACCCCGCTGATCCTCAACACTGGGGCCCCACAAGGGTGCGTTCTGAGCCCTCTCCTGTACTCCCTGTTCACCCACGACTGCGTGGCCATGCACGCCACCAACTCAATCATCAAGTTGGCGGACGACACTACAGTGGTAGGCTTGATTACCAACAACGACGAGACGGCCTACAGGGAGGAGGTGAGGGCCCTCGGAGTGTGGTGTCAGGAAAATAACCTCACACTCAACGTCAACAAAACTAAGGAGATGATTGTGGACTTCAGGAAACAGCAGAGGGAACACCCCCCTATCCACATCGATGGAACAGTAGTGGAGAGGGTAGTAAGTTTTAAGTTCCTCGGCGTACACATCACAGACAAACTGAATTGGTCCACCCACACAGACAGCATCGTGAAGAAGGCGCAGCAGCGCCTCTTCAACCTCAGGAGGCTGAAGAAATTAGGCTTGTCACCAAAAGCACTCACAAACTTCTACAGATGCACAATCGAGAGCATCCTGTCGGGCTGTATCCCCGCCTGGTATGGCAACTGCTCCGCCCACAACCGTAAGGCTCTCCAGAGGGTAGTGCCCTCCAGGACACCTACACCACCCGATGTCACAGGAAGGCCATAAAGATCATCAAGGACAACAACCACCCGAGCCACTGCCTGTTCACCCCGCTATCATCCAGAAGGCGAGGTCAGTACAGGTGCATCAAAGCAGGGACCGAGAGACTGAAAAACAGCTTCTATCTCAAGGCCATCAGACTGTTAAACAGCCACCGCTAACATTGAGTGGCTGCTGCCAACACACTGACTCAAATCTGGCCACTTTAATAATGGGAATTGATGAAAAATGATGTAAAATATATCACTAGCCACTTTAAACAATGCTACTTAATATAATGTTTACATACCCTACATTATTTATCTCATATGTATGTGTATATGTATATACTGTACTCTATATCATCTACTGCATCTTTATGTAATACATGTATCACTAGCCACTTTAAACTATGCCACTTTGTTTACATACCCTACATTACTCATCTCATATATATACTGTACTCGATACCATCTACTGCATCTTGCCTATGCCGTTCTGTACCATCACTCATTCATTTATCTTTATGTACATATTCTTTATCCCTTTACACTTGTGTGTATAAGGTAGTAGTTTTGGAATTGTTAGGTTAGATTACTCGTTGGTTATTACTGCATTGTCGGAACTAGAAGCACAAGCATTTCGCTACACTCGCATTAACATCTGCTAACCATGTGTATGTGACAAATACATTTGATTTGATTTGATACCTATGGTACAGTTAATAACCATAGCAATGAACGCTAAAAGGCCAACCTTACTGAAGCACATTTAATTCGTATGCCTATCACTCTGTACTGGCAAAATTCTACTACTCACTGGGAGCCTCTTAGTATCTTTCACCCCTGACCCAGCTTCCTCTACTTTCTTCACTGCCTCAGCATACAACACTTTCTCCACAACTCTGACCATGGCAATCTCAACCCGCCTCTCTCGCACCGGACACTTCTGATCCCCAGCAACATGGTCCACCCTACAGTTTACACACACCACTTCTTTCACTGATATTACACAATCCTTTGACTCAAGCCCTCCTGTATGTACACTTCTCACACCTAGGAATCTTCCTCCTACACACTGCTGCAACATGACCATACACATGGCACCTGAAACACCGTAGTGGGTTCGGCCCTAAAGCTCACACAGGATAACTGATATATCCTACCAGTAATTTGTCGGGTAAAGACTCAACATCAGACAATCAAATTACATTTTATTGGTCACATACATATGGTTAGCAGATGTTATTGCGAGTGTAGTGAAATGCTTGTGCTTCTAGTTCCGACAGTGCAGCAATATCTAACAAGTAATCTAACAATTCCACAACAACCACCTAATACACACAAATCTAAGTAAAGGGATGGAATTAGAATATGTACATATAAATATATTGATGAGCTACCTAAGGAAAACCAGCTACATCGAACTACAAAAGGAAAACCAGCCACATTGCTGACACCGACATCCTGCTTCTGGACAAGCTAAACACCTTCTTCGCCCGCTTTGAGGATAACACAGTGCCACTGACACGGCCTGTTACCAAGGACTGTGGAGCTTTCCTTCTCCGTGGCCGCCGTGAGTAAAACATTTAAATGTGTTAAACCTCGCAAGGCTGCCGGCCCAGACGGCACCCCTAGCCACATCCTCAGAACATGCGCAGACCAGCTGGCTGGTGTGTTTACGGGCATATTCAATCTCTCCCTATTCCAGTTTGCTGTCCCTACATGTTTCAAGATGGCCACCTTTGTTCCTGTACCCAAGAAAGCAAAGGTAACATCTCATATGTACTGTAAATGACTTTCGCCCAGTAGCACTCATCTTTGTCATCATGAAGTGCTTTGAGAGACTAGTCAAGGATCATATCACCTCTACCTTACCTGCCACCCTAGACCCATTTCAATGTGCTTACAGCCGCAAAAGATCCACAGACGATGCAATCGCCATCACTCTGCACACTGCCCTATCCCATCTGGACAAAATGAATACTTATGTAAGAATGCTGTTCATTGACTATAGCTCAGCATTCAACATTATAGAACCCTCAAAGCTCACCATTAAGCTCAAGAGGCTGAAGAAATTTGTCTTGGCACCTAAAACCCTCACAAACTTTTACAGATGCACAATTGAGAGTATCCTGTCGGGCTGTATCACCGACTGGTACGGCGAATGTACCTCTCGAAACCGTAAGGCTCTCCAGATGGTGGTGCTGTATGCCCAATGCATTACCGGGGGCAAACTACCCGCCCTCCAGGACACCAACAGCACCTGATGTCACAGGAAGGCCAAAAAGATCATCAAGGACATCAAGTACCCGAGCCACTGCCTGTTCACCCCGCTATTATACAAAAGGCGAGGTCAGTACAGGTGCATCAAATCTAGGACCAAGAGACTGAACAACAGCTTTTATCTCAAGGCCATTAGACTGTTAAACAGCCATCACAAGCACATTAGAGGCTGCTGCCTATAGACATAGACTAAAAATCACTGGCCACTTTAAGAAATGGAACACTAGTCACTTTGATCATGTTTACATATCTTGCATTATGCAACTCATATGTACTGTTGAAGTCGGAAGTTTACGTACACTTAGGTTGGAGTCATTAAAACTCGTTTTTCAACCACAAATGTTTTGTTAACAAACTATACTTTTGCAAGTTGGTTAGGACATCTACTTTGTGCATGACACAAGTCATTTTTCCAACAATTGTTTAGACAGATTATTTCACTTATAATTCACTGTATCACAATTCCTGTGGGTCAGAAGTTTACATACACTAAGTTGACTGTGCTTTTAAACAGCTTGGAAAATTCCAGAAAGCTCAGAAGCTTCTGATAGGCTAATTGACATCATTTGTGTCAATTGGAGGTGTACCTGTGGATGTATTTCAAGGCCTACCTTCAAACTCAGTGCCTCTTTGCTTGACCTCATAGGAAAATCAAAATAAATCAGCCAAGACCTCCACAAGTCTGGTTCATCCTTGGGTGCAATTTCCAAACGCCTGAAGATACCACGTTCATCTGTACAAACAATAGTACGCAAGTATAAACACCATGGGACCATACAGCTGTCATACTGCTCAGGAAGGAGACGCGTTCTGTCTCCTAGAGATGAACGTACTTTGGTACGAAAAGTGCAAATCAATCCCAGAACAACAGCAAAGGGTGTATTGGGTATATGTTGTGAAATTGTTAGAATTTACTGCACTTTTGGAGCTAAAAGCAGAAGCATTTTGCTACACCCGCAATAACATCTGCTAAACACGTATGTGACCAATAAAATGTGATTTGATTTGACATCAAAACTCAAAAGAACAGACAGTGACGCTTGTTTCACGACGCTAGCCACCAGGTCTGTGTCGCTCCAGACGGCGGGTGTCAAACACCAGGAATTTTTCACTTCAGCTGACCCATCTTCACCCCACCAGCTACCCCAGTAATCACTCTTTTCAATGGTGCCCTGTTCTTGAAAACAAAGCAAGTAAGGAGGAAGATGTAATCTCTCTTGCCCCCATCTGCGTGGTCCGGTGCGACCACTCCCTTTTCTTACATTTCTTTTTTGTAACCTTTTATTTAACTAGCTTGTAACTAACTTGTTAAGAACAAAACAATCATCACAAGACCACTTAGGGTTACCTTCATCGATTCAACAGCACCAAACTCCTGTCCCACCAGTGGTATAAAGTACTCAAGTAAAAATACTTTTAAGTACTACTTAAGTAGGTTGTGGGGTATCAGTACTTTACTATTACATTTTTTTTAAATGTACTTTTATTTCAATACATTCCTAAAGAAAATAATGTTATTTTTACTCAATACATTTGCCCTGACCCCCAAAATTACATTTTGAATGATTAGCAGGACAGGAAAAGGGTGCAATTCACACACTTATCAAGAGAACATCCCTGGTCCTCCCTACTGCCTCGGATCTGGCAGACTCACTAAACACATATGCTTTGTTTGTAAATGATGTCTGAGTGTTGAGTGTGCCTCAGTCTATCCATAAATAAAACAATCCAGAAAATGGTGTCGTCTGGTTTGCTTAATATAAGGAATTTAAATTGACTTTGATATTTAAGTATATTTAAAACCAAATACTTTTACTCAAGTAGTATTTTACTGGGTGACTTTCACATCTACTTGAGTCATTTTCTATGAAAGTATCTGCACTTTTACTCAAGTATGACAACGGATACTTTCCAAACCTGTTTCCCACCCATCCTGAAACCACATATGGGTCCGGTAAAAACAGGTCCACTTTCTCCAAAAACGTCAGTCCGACTGGATCAAATTCATCCTTATCCTGAACATCGGTGCAAGGCTCAGGCTTCAATATCTTCTCCATTCACTTTCCATAGACGTTTGTCCAAGTAAGGGAACTTCAAGTTGACCATGGTGAGAGGCCAGTTTCATTTTTTTTAAGGCGTCTCAAAAGGGACATAGTTATTATTTAGCTAGGTATAAAAATAACAAAAATAAATAACAGCAATTAACTTTCAAAAACAGTTTTGTATAAAAAAGTTAAACTATGCTATTCTGAAATAGCATTTCATCTGACCTAATGAGCAGACATGATTGACAGTTGTAGTTCAAACTGAACAATGTAGACATTGTGTTGTTGTGTCTTTGGCATCATTAAATTGAAGACTGTTATTTTATCAAATCAATTCTCTGTAATTATTATTATGTGATTAACTAATCATGTAAATGTAATTAACTAGGAAGCCGGGGCACCAAGGAAAATCTTCAGATTACAAAGTTATCATTTTCCTAATATAACTTTTCAGATATTTTCAATATCTGGTCAATTAGTCTTCTAATTAATGAATTATTATTTATCTCACGTTAGTCTCATTCCAAACATTGTAAATGGTTGGTTATCTGCACGAACCCAGTCTTCACTATGAATCATCCATACATCAATTGTCTTAATAATTAAGTTACTAACTAAATAATCACAGACATGCATAACAAACAAACAGTAGATACGGTTACAAGGAAACGATAAGGGATGTGCCCTAGTGGGCTAAACCGGTATCGTGGCTTGGTAGACAAAGGGACTGAGAAGGGCACGAAAGACAAAAGACACTACAAAGTTGATAATTATAATAATTGGAATGCTAATTCTTTGCACATGAACGCCCACTCATTCGGGAATAATTGCAATCAATATATATATTTATGTTCAGTGTGTCGTCATGATCTCTGTTGGAATCGTCTGTCTTTCTGTTGGAAAGTTTATCCGAACTTCTCTTTGCATCCCTGGAGTCTTTTGTGGTTAGAATGGATACTTCAGAGTCCCATTCAGAAATGTTCTTATAGAATAAATGTTTTGGCAGTTGTCTTCGCATTCAGTCGACATAAATTCTAGCTGCAAACTAGTAATTAGTATCAAAGATTTGCTCTTATTCTGTCGGTATCAATAGTCTCAGAGTTGAACCATTTCCACCAGTGTAGCCAATGCTCCACGTGGTTTGATTAGGAATTCAACAATCGAGGAATGCATGGTCTCTACTCAAACCTTAGCCCTCTCGGTAATCGAGGTACGCATGGTCTGCAGTGGGCTTCTCCAGGTGGGGTTTATATTCGGAACAGCAGAAAAGGGCTGTCCCATGAAGCCAGATCAATGTCTGTGCTCATGTGGCGGGCCAATGACTTAGTTACATTTTAAAGGGAATTGGATTCTCTTTCATTAAACAGTATAAAATCACATTACATAATTTCACAAATAGTTTAATCTTTACTCATTCATTTTATACAATAATTAGATGCAAATCTCATAACAGAGACTCTTGTTTAAACAGAGTTATGGTAATGTAGCTGTATTGTCTCTCATGAGGTCACAACATTAGACAAAATGGACCGGTCGTAGCTGGATTCTCCACCGACCGTTTACACATTCTCCAAAACATGGATATTGTTCAGTTCTCAAGTTCTGTGAGGTAGAAGAAGTTCCTTTGTTCTACTGTGAACCCTCTCTCTATACTGCATGGCCGGGGGGGAGGGGGAGTCTGAGATAAACCTGAGATAAAAGAGCCTGGGTGTAGGGGGAAGAGAGAGGCGGTGTGAGAGAGTTGGTGCTTGCTATATCTAAAGAGGGCCACGTCATGACAGTGTACACCATAGGCAACGTGGTTTTTCACACAGGTATACATTTGCTGTATAAAAAGGTTTACTGTTCCTAAACAACATTCCTTGTAGTTGGAGCATGGAACACAAACGGTCAACTACATCCCTTTTCCTTTTCTTGAAAACAAGACGAGTGGCGTATTTCAACCCTTTCCAACGAATCAGTGATCTGCATCTAGATCAACAAGCACAATAGCCCACAATTGACCTGTTTGGCCCTTGGGGTTCCGACTGAACAATGGCTGTCTTGTCGTTGCAATGAGGAGAACATACACACACCAAAAGAGTTGATCGGTAGCACCACACCAGACAGACAGTAGGGTCATACAACCACAGGCATGAAATGCTTCTCATAGTCCGAAACAGTCTGATCGTCCTCCAACAAGCTCCCGGACTCTCCCCCATCCCTCTCCTCCTCGTCAGTATCAATAATTTTACTGTAACCCTCGTCAGCATCCTCCTCCTTTTCCGCCTCTTCATCAGTCCTTATGTGGGTGCGCTCCTCTCCCACCACCCCCTCTGTCTGTCCATCAGGGCTGGACCTTTTCCTAGGACAGGCATTGGCATCCCAGAAAGGGTTTTCCACCACCTCCAGCTCAGAGATCTTTGGGTTAGACTCCAGAGGAGAGAAGATCGCCGTCAAGGAGCTGTTAAACTGGAGCAACGACAGGCAGGGAGTCAGAAACATTCATTTATTCCTCTATGGTTGTATGTTATGCCTCTGACTGGTGATAATATTACTCAAGGGAATGGTATATTACTGGCCCAATTCAGCCCCTGCTACTGTATGTGGTATAATCAACATTTAGGTTCATGTAGTACGCACATTCTTTATTTTACAACAGGTTCTTACTGGAACATTACAAATAAGATACCATCCATATCTATAGGTAGTGTGTTCCCTTGACCTAAATGGCTGAAGAAAAACCAGGCAGGAAGACATGATGAACTCTGGGCCTCTCCCTGGGGCTCTGTCCACCACTAACTAGAATACTATAAGACTAACTACTATCAGACTCACTGATACTAGATTAGTCAGTCACAGCCACATAGTGATGGTCTGCCCTGCACTCACCTGCAACTTCATCTGTTGGAGCAGTTTGCTGTTGCTGGGGTCAGGCACTTTCGCACAAGTCTTCATTTGTACACTACAGAAAATACACAACAGTATCATTCACATACTGCACACCAAAAGAGTTGTGTTCCTTCAATTGACATGTCCATTTGTATATCACCCTAAAAGTGGTAGAAATATTTGATCCATTGTTTTAGTTGAAAGGGGTATAACATATTGTTTGTTTTATGTTTTTGATCAAGACCATTGTTTTGGAGGGCACAGTTGAAAGCCCAACTCAACTGCCCGTTCTCATTTCCACTTCCTCAAGTGTTTCCCCTTTTGTAAACCTATTTCTGGCATGGGTGAACTTTCAGAGAGAGAGAGGAAGGAGACATGAGAGAGCACCACACCCTGTATGTGTTCAGTCGGCACGAAACGTTGCAAAGCCTTTTAAAATGTTTTGCATCAGTGTGCCCTAATGAACATGGCCATGGTTCAAAACAATGAGAAAATAATCAGAATCAGGCTATTTGGGTTGAAGTATGGGAATCCAGTTTCTCACATTATGATGATCAATAGCAACATCGCTGCTATTATTCCTGGCACCAGATATTTGAGGAAACCTGTGACAACAAAGGGAGAGAGATGGGGGAGGTCAGAAGGCAAAATGACCAATTAGACCGCATTCCATGTTCATAATCACATACTGTAGCACAAAGGTCTATTTCAAACAAAGCATGCATTCAATATTACACTGTTATTATTTTCTAAGGAACTTCAGGACCCTTTCTGTTTTAAAGGTGATGTCATATACAGTATTATACACAACCTATAATAATATTTCTAGTTTGTTTAATAATAAATAATAATTAGCGTTATACATGACCTCAGTGTCACCAGTTAGGTACATAAACACTTAATACATCTCATCACGGTTGTTAGAGAACCTATAACAGCTATACGCTTCTTGTCATCATTATCAAATTACTACATGGCATAGTGGTAGAATACCATGGCTGTTCTCAGTAGAGAAGTTGATGGTTTCACTGGGTCCCAGTCCAGCCTTAGTCTCAGCCCTGATCCAAACCTGGTGGTGACCAGATGTAAGTCCTAACAGATGGAGGCTGTTCTGGTCCCTACTCACGTTGTACACTGCAGATGAAGGAAAGGTTTAATGATTGGGAGCAAGGCCACTGATGTGTGGGAACGAGAGTGTGCAGCACGGTAGCCTGTGGACAGTCTGGTCCCAGATTTGTTTGTGCTGTGTTTATTTAACTAGGCAAATCAGTTAAGAACAAATTCTTATTTACAATGACGGCCTACACCGGCCAAACCCGGACGACGCTGGGCCAATTGTGCGCCGCCCTATTGGACTCCCAATCACAGACAGATGTGATACAGCCTGAAATCGAACCAAGGATGCCTCTTGCACTGAGATGCAGTGTCTTAGACCGCTGCGCCACTCTGGAGCCAATAATGACAATAGGAGTTGGCAAGACAGAACAAACAGATCTGGGAACAGGCAAAAATATTTAATACTATTTAAGCTACTACAATGTAATGCTGTAGTTTATGCTAACGTACACAACGGGCAGTGGAGACTGCACTTTTATTATAACAATATAGCATTGTAGCAACAAAATATGTATCCCAGTTTATCCACTGTCTTTGTGTTGTTTACCTGTAACGTTGTTTAATACCAGCTGATAGCACAGTATGAGCCCCTTACTCTGGGTCAGGGAGATGTGTTGCCAGGACAAAGTCACATGAGAGTCAGAGATGTGCTGAACCTTGAACTCAGTCACTTTGGGTGGGACTGAGGAGTGATTGAGAGAGGAGGAAATGGAGGTGAAATGGGTAGAGGAATAGTCAAAAGTAGCAGAAAAATAAACAATAAATAAAACATTTTACAGTGAGTTAAAAGGCCGGACAAATTAACATTAGGTAAAGACGTGATATTTCAAGTTAGTTAACTCCACTGAAAATCGGTCATGTGCACTTATTGCACTGATTACATACTGGCAAGTACATTATAAAGACTTGTATTTCCATGCTCTAATATACTTACGTCCATGAAGAGAATACGAGATTGCAGATGCAAGCAGGCAGCTACTGTTGATGAACACTGCAAACAATGACACATTGTAGGCAGTGTGGTTCTCAAAATCACCTGTAGGTGGACAAAAGCGATGCTGTCATCTTGAAACCACTTTGAACCATTACAAAATATCAATAAATATGTTCAGAAAGAAATGGTATCATAGATCAGTTTAAGCCACACAAACCTCTTAAAATGACTGACGTATGATTTTGGTGCACTATAATCCAATCAAAGCCCTGTGTCGGAGGAAGTCCCACCTGCTTGTACTGCACCACATACTCATGCATGTTTTCAATGGGCTGGGGTGGCAGGGACCAGGACACATTGAGGCTCAATATATCCTGGTTCACAGTGAAGGATAGCTCTGGCACCTGTAGACCTAAGTGAAAGAGAAACATACAAACCTACACTATTATCACACTCACACACACCATTCAAATCAAATAAAATTGTATTTCTCACATGCGCCGAATACAACAGGTGTAGGTAGACCTTACAGTGAAATGCTTACTGACAAGCCCTTAACCAACAGGTGTAGGTAGACCTTACAGTGAAATGCTTACTGACAAACCCTAACCAACAATGCAGTTTAAAAAAATAACAATAAGAAATAAAAGTTACAAATAATTAAAGAGCAGCAGTAAAATGACAATAGCGAGACCATATACAGGGAGTACTGGTGCAGAGTCAATGTGGGGGGCACAAGTTAGTCGAGGTAATTGAGGTAATAGTTATTAAAGTGACTATGCATAGAGCAGCAGAAAAGAGAGGGGGGGTGATGTGAAAAGTCTGAAGCCATTTAATTAAGATGTTCAGGAGGCTTATGGCTTGGCGTTAGAAGCTGTTTAGATGCCTCTTGGACCTAGACTTGGTGCTCCGGTACCACTTGCCGTGTGGTAGCAGAGAAAACAGTCTATGACTATGATGGCTGGAGTCTTTGACCATTTTTAGGACCTCCCTCTGACACCTCCTGGAATAGAGGTCCTGGATGGCAGGCAGCTTAGCCCCAGTGATGAACTGGGCCATACGCACTACCCTCTGTAGTGCCTTGCTGTCGGAGGCCGAGCAGTTGCCATACCAGGCAGTGATGCAACCAGTCAGGATGCTCTCGATGGGGCAGCTGTAGAACCTTTTGAGGATCTGAGGACCATTTCCAAATCTTTTCAGTCTCCTGGGGAATAGGTTTTTGTCATTCCCTCTCCACGACTGTCTTGGTGTGCTTGGACCATGTTAGTTTGTTGGTGATGTGGACACCAAGGAACTTGAAGCTCTCAACCTGCTCCACTGCACCCCCGTCGATGAGAATGGGGGCGTGCTTGGTCCTCTTTTTCCTTTAGTCCACAATCATCTCATTTGTCTTGATCACGTTGAGGGAAAGGTTGTTGTCCTGACACCACACGGCCAGGTCTCTAACCTCCTCCTCATAGGCTATCTCGTTGTTGTCGGTGATCAGGCCACTGTTGTGTCATCCAGAAACTTAATGGTGGTTTCCCTTACCTGATGTGGGTAGAGCTAGGGGAGCAGGTTTGCTGGCACCCTGGGAATTGTAGACGGACACATCCACCCCTGATACACCCCACAGAGAGGGTGTGAAGCGGCATCTCTTCTCTTGACAGACACAAAGGCCACCAGGCTTTGACATGGGCACGTTCACAACCGCCACTGTCCCGTTACTGTATGATAATGTTACCACGTACCCCAGCACCTTCCCCTGAGCCAACCAGGTGGGCATCTCCTGAGGATAGATACCAGACAGGGGTATTAGTTATAGCAGGCTATAGGGAAGGGGGTGTTTTGGGGAGGCAGGTAGCCTAGTGGTTGAGAGCATTGGGCAAGTAACCGAAATGTTGCTGGTTTGAATCCCAGAGACGACTCAGTGAAAAGTCTGTTGATGTGCCCTTGAGCAAGGCACTTAACCCTAATTGTTCCTGTAAGACGCTCTGGATAAGTTCTTATGATTAGAAAATGCAGAATCTTTTGAAACATCAATCACTTGCCTAACCGGAATATATGGTACAGTTTGAGAGATATATACATATACACACACACACACACACAAACACACACACACACACACACACACACACACACACACACACACACACACACACACACACCACATAAACACACACTACCGTTCAAAAGTTTGGGGTCACTTAGAAATTACCTTGTTTCTGAAAGAAAATTTAAAAAATTGTCCATTAAAATAACATCAAATTGATCAGAAATACAGTGTAGACATTGTTAATGTTGTAAATGACTATTGTAGCTGGAAACGGCAGATGTTTTATTAAATATCTACATAGGCGTACAAAGGCCCATTATCAGCAACCATCAGAGACAGTTTGAGCTGTTCTGTGAAAGGAGTAGTACACAACGTTGTACTTGATCTTCAGTTTCTTGGCAATTTCTCGCATGGAACAGCCTTCATTTCTCAGAACAAGAATGGACTGATGAGTTTCAGAAGAAAGTACTTTGTTTCTGGCCATTTTGAGCCAACATGCTCCAGATACTCAACTAGTCTAAAGAAGGCCAGTTTTATTGCTTCTTTAATCAGAAAACATTTCAGCTGTGCTAACATAATTTCAAAAGGGTTTTCTAATGATCAATTAGCATTTTAAAATGATAAACTTGGATTAGCTAACACAACGTGCCATTGGAACACAGGAGTGATGGTTGCTGATACTGGGCCTCTGTCCAGCCCTCCTTCACCCGGTCCAAGCGGGATTCGGCTCGCGCTCCCGAGGGAGTATGATGGGACGGCTGCCGGATGCCAGGGGTTCCTACTACAGCTGGAACTCTACCTGGCGACCGTCCACCTGGCTCCTTCGGGACATGAGAGCATGTCCACCCTCGTCTCCTGCCTCTCAGGCAAAGCACCAGGTTACCATATTAATCTCTCGTTCCATGTGTCTCTCCTCAGGCCGGTGGTGGCTGGTCCACTCCAGGAGTCTGGGCATCGAGGTATGCTGTTCGAGCCATCCTGGACTCGAGGCGTCGGGCGAGAGGCTTTCAGTACCTCGTGGAGTGGGAGGGGTACGGTCCGGAGGAGAGATGCTGGGTGCCGGTGGAGGACGTCTTGGACCCTTCATTGCTACAGGAGTTCCACCGTCTCCATCCGGATCGCCCTGCGCCTCACCCTCCGGGTCGTCCCCGAGGTCGGTGTCGGCGGAGGCTACTGTCACGACTTCCACCGAAGTCCCTCTCCTTGTTCGTTCGGCGGTCGGCGTTACATTTTCCATTTGTTTTACACACCTGGTTCCAATTCCCAAATGACATGTTCATTATTTAACCCTATGTTTTCCCAAAGGTTTTTGTGCGTGTGTCACGACTTCCGCCGAAGTCGGTCCCTCTCCTTGTTCGGGTGGCGTTCGGCGGTCGACGTCACCAACCTTCAAGCCATCATTAAACCATTTTTAATGGTTTAAAGTTTTGTCTTGTCTTCCTGCACACCGGGTTCCAATCCCATTCATTATATGTTGTGTATTTAACCCTCTGTTTCCCCTCATGTCCTTGTCAGAGATTGTTTGTTTGTGTGTTTGTGTATTATGTATTGGCGCACGACGGGTTCTTGTACCCACTTTTATTTATCTTGTATTTTTGGTTATGGAGTTTTGTTAAGTCTACTAAACGACTCCATTTATACTAAGTTGGATTCTCCTGCGCCTGACTTCCCTGCCACCTACACACACGCTATTACAGAGTGATTGTTTCTTGTATACGGTTCGTTATTGTTGGCCAGCATTATTGCTTTTTATTTGTAATACTTTTTGAGTAACTTACGTTTTATTACTCATATCTGCTGTCCTGCGCCTGACTCCTCTACACCAGCTTCACACAGGATTGATTACAAACAAGGACATTTCTAAGTGACAACAAACTTTTGAATGGTAGTGTGTGAACATATATAATATATATATATATGACCTATTATGATGGGATGTTGTGTTAACATACCTTCCACATAAGGGCACATTGAGAAAGCTCAGAGGTGACTCCACAGTCACTCCACACATCCAATGCTTTCACAGGCGCTGAGAACGAGAGAGAAATAGTTTAATCATCTATCACCACAGAATAAGTGAACAAATATTTTCAAGCTGTGGAGACCACAGGATTACATTACCCATCAGCACCCACTGACAGACCTGACTCAGAACTCCATGCTTTGTAGACTGAGCTCCAGTCACTCATCAGGGCCTGAGGGCCCTCACAGGCACAGCGGACCTGGAACTCATAAACAGTGTAGGGCCGTGGAGTCAGGAGGAGGAAGCTGCGTAGGATGTCCTCTTCCTGAGCAGGACATGAAAGAATGACAGACAAAAGAACAGGGATGGGGGGGGATGAGGGATTATTTTGGATTAAAAAGCAACTCCAGGCTACATTGCACATTTAATAGCTTAAAGAAAGTACAATTATAATGGAGCTTATTATTTTGAAATAGCTGGCCTTTTCTGCACGCAAATAGATTTTGACAAATAAATTGGTCCCAAAAGAATCTGTGCATGCGGCCCTCGAGCCTCAAAAAGTTACCCATCCCTAACTCAGAAGGACAACATTCCCAGTACGAAATTCCCACAGATAATCGAGAGACAATGGTATTTCAATGTTTCATTCCCTACATCTAAGGGACTGAATATTTGAAAAAATAAACAAGTGACCCTCCCCTATACCCAAAATAATAATTACAACAAAGTGGATAGCGGAGAACATGATTATCATTTACCCTCACTCCTAGGTCAGACCAGAGCCTTAGATATGCAGTTTTAGAAACTGTTCTTAGTTTTGTAAGCATTACATGGCAAAGTAGCCAAAGTTGTCTATCAACTGCAAAAATTGAACGCAACAGAACCAGTTACAACCGGAATACCTGATCATCAATGAAGTACAGAAAAGGCCATTCATTTTTTTAACACAGCATTGTTTTAACCACATATCATCAGGTAGGCCTATTTGTATTTAATATGGATCCCATTAGCTGCTGCCAAAGAGGAAGCATACTAACTTCCTGGGGTCCAGCAAAATTAAGGCAGTTTATACAAGCTTAAAAACATTCCAATACATTCACGGATCTCAAACACACTGTGCCTTCAGGTCCCTACTCCACCACATCTACAGTACTAAATCCATGTGTATGTATAGTGCGTATGTTATCGTGTGGGAGCATGTGTCTGTGCCCATGTTTGTGTTGCTTCACAGTCCCCGCTGTTCCTATATGCACTAGTAACTTTTCTTCATTTGGTAAACTATAATTTTCTAATAGATTCTATTTTATTCCATGATATTGTTGTTCCAAAATAGATGTGTGTTGACTGTGATTAGGGCATGGGAATAGAAGACCACTGCTAGGCTAAATGAACAAACTAGCCATGGATAGCTCATCGCATGATCCTCAAACCAACAAGACTGGCCAAACTCGTGGTTGTAAAAGTGAATTCAAAGGCAGTGTAGAATGACTGCATAGCCTAATAAGACATTTTTAGTTAATTTATTTTTTAATTCAAAGTATTTTTTTCCACATTTTCATAACCTAATTGGTCCCAAATAATCTGTGTAAATTACTTGAATATGGCTTATTGGGAGGTCAATAACTCTATAAATACCTTCATTATGGGCAACGAAACATATTGTTTTTATTAGAATCAATTCTAGCAGTATAGCAGTCCTCCTGCCCTCTCCCTCTCAAACAGGACATCAGTAGGCCTAGTAATGCAGTGTAGGCTAGTTTTATATACACCATCCCAGCAGCAGATAAACTCAGGAAAAATAGTACATTTTCTTAGAAATATAACTTCGCCCTGTGCTTCTCCAAGCATGCTCTTCGTATAGCTTAGACCTACAGCATAGGCTATGGATCATTTGATTGAGACCACACTAGTTGCACTTGATATTGCGCGCCCAGCAGAGAATCAGGGATGAGGGGCAGCATCGAGCACACATCGAGATATAATAAGCAACTCATTCTCAATATGACATTTAATTGATTACAAATTACATGACCCTCCCCTGGATTAAATAAAAAAATACTAAACCCTCCCCGACTGAAATTGAAAAAACATCATTGGGTACATTTCGACCGCTCCCAAAATACCCTGTCTTCTGTCCTGAAGTGCATTGGTGTAGGTTTGGGCGGGAGGGAGTTTCCAAAATATTTCTTATACCGGTCATTTTACTTTAAATCCATGAATGGAAGTGAAAAAGTGCACACTTGGGGAAATGAACAAAACCCCAGCCATGCTCAGCTCACTCACCTGAGTCCAGCCCTGCTGGTCCTGGGGGCGATACTGGACCTCACAATGTTGGTCAGAGCTGCCTTGATCCTCACACTGCACAATCCAGTAGATCTCCAGAGGCTGAGGGCAATGGTGAGTGATTTCAGGGGTGGGTGGCTTTTCTGGTAGAGGAATGGATAGGGAAGAGAGGACAGAGTGGGAGAGTGAAAGAAAGAGAGCAAGAGAGAGAGCAGGAGATAGAGAGAGGGTGGGGGAGATAGAGAGAGGGTGGGGGAGATAGAGAGAGGGTGGGGGAGATAGAGAGAGGGTGGGGGAGATAGGGAGAGGGTGGGGGAGATAGAGAGAGGGAGGGGGAGATAGAGAGAGGGTGGGGGAGATAGAGAGAGGGTGGGGGAGGGTGGGGGAGATAGAGAGAGGGTGGGGGGAGAGAAAGAGCACAAAAGAGAGTCAGTAAGACAGCTGGAGAGAGACAGAAACTGAAAGTGTCATGTCTGTCCCTCTGAATAAATAGGGAATGTACAGAGAAGAGTCATCCCTGACTGACTCACTGATATCTCCAGTGTTGAAGGCAGCCATTGTAGACGTGGCAGAGCCATGCTGGTTCGCAGCTTTGACCAACACAGTCAGGTCACTGTAACTGGTGTAAAGTTCACGAGGGATCACACCACTCACATTGGTGCCCTCCACCACGCTGCTAATGCTGAAAAGGAAGTTGCAGGACACATAAATACACACCACTCAAACACCACATCTGACAGCACTGTGCAGACATACAGTCTTACAACACAGACCTAGCTCCAACACACCGAGCATGCCAGAGGGCTGCGGGTAGGGCTGTGACAGTCATGGAATTTTGGATGACGGTTATTGGCCAGTTAAATGACTGAGGTCACCGTAACAACTGTTCACATAGCAAAAGACACACATTTTCTACTCTCCGCTGCTCCTGACTACATGCGCTGCCATAGAAATATAATGAATATAACGGGCGTTCCCATCAAGTCAATGATGACATAATGGGTGGACTGGCGGACATTGTGAGTGTAAAGCTAGGGGTGTGTTCGTAAATTCACTCTGGAGAGCAAGAGAGCGCGCCCTGGGCGTTTGTAAATTCAAAGTGTTGTCAGATTGTCAGTTCGTAAATTCAGAGCATTTCGCTCTCCAAGCATTCCGAGCACACACTGGACGCTCTGGCGGAGGAGTTGGTGATCCGAGCCTTCTGGCCTCACAATGGCAGTCAAGTACCCAAGCTAACTGGATAAAGTTAGCTAGCTTGCGAGCTACTTCCAGACAAAAATGAGAGAACACCTCACTGACCATTTTTTCCATGTTATCCAAAGCATTGGTGACTGTAACTGTGTTGCTGGCAACACTTTAATCACGCTTAATTACACCGGCAATATTCAATGCTGTAGGGCGTTCGTAAATTGGTCAGTTATTCTGCGCTCTAGGCACACTGAGATGAGAGCGCTCTGAAAACGGAGAAGATGGCCAGAGCAAATGTACGAAATATTCAGCAAATTTAACATGTGTAAATATTTGTATGAACATAACAAGATTCAACAACTGAGACTTAAACTGAACAAGTTCCACAGACATGTGACTAACAGAAATGGAATATGTGTCCCTGAACAAAGGGGGGGTCAAAATCAAAAGTAACAGTCAGTATCTGGTGTGGTCACCAGCTGCATTAAGTACTGCAGTGCATCTCCTCCTCATGGACTGTTCTTGCTGTGAGATGTTACCCCACTCTTCCACCAAGGAACCTGCAAGTTCCCATACATTTCTGGGGGGAATGGCCCTAGCCCTCACCCTCCGATCCAACAGGTCCCAGGCGTGCTCAATGGGATTGAGATCCAGGCTCTTCGCTGGCCATGGCAGAACACTGACATTCCTGTCTTGCAGGAAATCACGCACAGAACGATCAGTATGGCTGGTGGCATTGTCATGCTGGAGGGTCATGTCAGGATGAAGGAAGGGTACCACATGAGGGAGGAGGATGTCTTCCCTGTAACGCACAGCGTTGAGATTGCCTGCAATGACAACAAGCTCAGTACGATGATACTGTGACACACCGTCCCAGGTTTTATTGTCCAAAGCTGAAGGGTTATCCAGATCGGTTTATGTCTCGTTATCACTTGACTTACCCCCTAAAATTGTAAAGGACTTAGATAAGATTCTTTATATTTTTTGGGGGAGGAACAAGCCTCACTATCTACGGAAATATATTCTCACTAATACCCAAGAACAAGGAGGTCTTGAGGTTTTAGATTTCAATACTCTAAATAATACTTTAAAAATAAATTGGATTCTGAAGTATGTTTAGAACCAGAACAGTATTTGGAATGTCTTCCCTAAGTATTTATTTGACTCTGTTGGTGGTTTAGAATTTTTTGCTTCGATGTAATTTTGATGTTGATAAAATCCCAGTAAAGTTGGCCAAATTCCATGAGCAGGGAATTTTAGCTTGGATGTTAGCGCATAAACACAAACACATACTTTATATGGAACAACAAAGTTATATGATTTAAAAATACGTCTCTTTTTTCGTAACTGGTTTGAGAATAAAATTATTTTGGTTGGTCAGTTACTGAATGAGGATGAATATCTACTCTCATATGGGGAATTTCTTGATAAGTTTAAAATTCCAATAACCCCAAAAGAATATGCAATTGTTTTTGATGTGATTCCAAGGAGGGTTGTATCTCTTTGAAATTCCTCTGGTTGATGTAACATAGATTTACATGAAAATATATGCATTGGCAATATTAACATCAAAGATAAATGTGGTTATGGTTATGACAGTTAACATGGTTATGACAGTTAACTGTCGATTACACGGTTATACAGTAATTATGCCAGCCCTAGTTGCAGCTTAGCATTGTGAATGCACATTACCCCACCACAGCAGAAAATAAAGCAAAATTCCCACTTCCCACTTGGTTATGAACGCAGCATAAGAGTCTGCCTCTTATGCTTCATTTGTAACCAATTGGAAAGTGGGAATTTACCACCATAGGGTTAGATATAGGAATCTTGATGCATTAAACCAGTTTTTGGCATGGACATTGCCAATGAGGGCTTAGAAAAGTAATGACACGTGATAATAAAAGTGATAATAAATACAAAATGAGTAACAACAACTTGGCTATATACACGGGGTACCAGTACCGGGTCGAGCGCTCACAGATGCCATAATGGGACATATATAAAGATAATATCTCTATCATTCTCTGTATTCGCTTGCTTGAATGCTTTATCTGAGATTGATACGTATTTCTGTCCGTGGCCTCTTTGTCAAATAAAGGCACATAAGCCGGGCCCTGGCACGGGCAGAACCATTGAGCCATCTCCAGTTTGAATAAGTCACTTTTCTTCTTCTACTACTTCTATGAGTTGGCAAACAAACTGAAAGGGTGCATACTGCCACCTAGAGTGTGTTGTTTTAACAGGTATAAAGCCAAGGATGGTGATTTACTACCACCTACAGTTATGGAATGTTTACTCATGAGTATAATTCATTGGCTGATCCCTCCTGATGACCTGGATGGAATCATGTGATCCTTCCTTCACCCATAGGAAGTCCCACCCAGTTGACTACTTTAAAAGGGTGAATCCTTTGATGACAATGTCCATGCCAAATGGGTTTTATCCATATAGAGTCCTCTTTCTAACATTTTGGTGGTAAATTCCCACTTCCTGCTTGGTTACAAACGCAGCATTAACCCATCGGTTTCTAAACACCACGAGTCACCGCGGGTTTCCAAACACAGCGAATAAACAGCTATTCTTGCATCTGTGTAGGAACAGTATATGATAGTTATGATAGCCTATGTCTGGGTCATATGTGAATATGATTATAGATGTCCTGTATATACTGTATTAAGATGGGATGTATACAGGCTATAGTAGACATGTCTTTACCCCTCTGTAGAATTCCAGTGCAGGCTGTAGGAGGTGGGGATCTGTGGGTTCTGTCCTGGATCCCAGAAACAGTGGATATCTGCCTGTCGTCCCTCCGTATAGGGAATGTGACACTGGGGAGCGGAGGGAGGAGATGGAGGGCCTGCAGAGAGTGAGGGAGACAATGAGGAGGGAGGTAGAAGTGAATTTCAAGTGATAGAGAAAAAGAGACAGGCAAAAAGAGACAAATCCAATCAAAGTTTATTTGTCATGTACACAGTTTTGCAGATGTTATCACAGATGCAGCAAAATTCTTAAGTTTCTATCTCCAACAATGCAACAATATCTAGCAGTACAATAATAATACACACATAATCCAAAAGCTAAAAAATGTAGACATATCAGAACGAGCAATGTCAGAGTCCGGAGTATAAATAATATATATATGAATGTGATGGTGTGAATAGACAGTATGTACAGTATGTAAATAGAAAAGGTCTGTACAGCAGTAGTTTTGTATTTTTTATTTATTTCACCTTTATTTAACCAGGTAGGCCAGTTGAGAACACCTTTATTTAACCAGGTAGGCTAGTTGAGAACACCTTTATTTAACCAGGTAGGCTAGTTGAGAACACCTTTATTTAACCAGGTAGGCCAGTTGAGAACACCTTTATTTAACCAGGTAGGCCAGTTGAGAACACCTTTATTTAACCAGGTAGGCCAGTTGAGAACACCTTTATTTAACCAGGTAGGCCAGTTGAGAACACCTTTATTTAACCAGGTAGGCCAGTTGAGAACAAGTTCTCATTTACAACTGCGACCTGGCCAAGATAAAGTAAAGCAGTCCGACACAAACACAGAGTTATACATGGAATAAACAAACATACAGTCAATAACACAATAGAGAAAAAAGTCTATATACAGTGTGTGCAAATGAGGTAAGATAAGGGAGGTAAGGCAATAAATAGGCCATAGTGGCGAAATAATTACAATTTAGCAATTAAACACTGGAGTGATAGATGTGCAGAATATGAATCTGTAAGTGGGGTGCAAAGGAGCAAAAAAATAAATAACAGTATGGGGATGAGGTAGTTAGGTAGGATGGGCTATTTACAGATGGGTTATGTACAGGTGCAGTGATCTGTGAGCTGCTCTGACAGCTGCTGCTTAAAGTTAGTGAGGGAGATATATGCCATTCAGTGATTTTTGCAATTCATTCCAGTCATTGTCAGTAGAGAACTGGAAGGAATAGTTATATAGGATGAGCCATGACTAGAATACAGTATATAAATATAAAGTGGGTAAACATTATTACAGTGGCCTCCCGAGTGTCGCAGCGGTCTAAGGCACTGCCGTGCTTGAGGCGTCATAAACAGATCCAGGTTCGATCCCGTGCTGTGTCGCAGCTGGCCGTGACGGTGAACAATTGCTCCAGCGTCGTCCGGGTTAGGGGAGGGTTTGGCCGGCCGAGATGCCATTGTCCAATCGCGCTCTAGAGACTCCTGTGGTGGGCCGGGCGCATGCACGCTGACACGGTCGCCTGTTGTACTGTGTTTCCTCTGACACATTGGTGCGGCTGGCTTCCAGGATAATAGAGCAGTGTGTCAAGAAGCAGTGTGGCTTGGCAGGTTTGTGTTTCAGAGGACGCATGGCTCTCGACCTTCGCCTCTCCCGAGTCCGTACGGACGTTGCAGCGATGGGACAAGACTGTAACTACCAACTGGGGAGAAAAAGGGGTAATTAAAAAAAAATAATAATAACATTATTAAAGTGGCCAGTGTTCAATGACTCTATGTACATAGGGCAGCAGTTTCTAAGGTGCAGGGTAGAGTACCAGGTGGTAGCCGGCTAGTGACAGTGTCTAAGGTTTAGGGCAGGGAACTGGGAGGAGGCCGGCTAGTGATGACTGTTTAACAGTTCGAGATGGCCTGGAGAAGCTGTTTATCAGTCTCTCGGTCCAGGCTTTGATGTGCCTGTACTGTCTCCGCCTTCTAAATGGTAGAGAGGTGAACAGGCCATGTTTCGGTGACTGAGGTCCTTGATGAGCTTCTTAGCCTTCCTGTGACACCGGTGCTATAGATGTCCTGGAGGGCATGATGTGTTGATGTGATGTGTTGGGCTAACTGCACCACCCTCTGGAGAGCACTGCGGTTGAGGGTGGTGCAGTTGCCGTACCAGGCGGTGATACAGAACACTTAGGTGGTGCATCTGCAGAAGTTTGTGAGGGTCTTAGGGGCCAAGCTGAATTTCTTCAGCCTCCTGAGGTTGAAGAGGCGTTGTTGACCATTTCAGGTCCTAAATGATTTGCACGCTGGGGAACTTGAAGCTTTTGATCCTCTCCACTGCAACCCTGTCAATGTGGATGGGGGCGTGCTCTCTCCGCTATCCTTTGTTTTGTTGACATTGAGGGAGAGGTTATTTTCCTGGCACCACTCCACCAGGGCCCTCACCTCCTCCCTGTAGGCTGTCTCGTCGTTGTTGGTAATCAGGCCTACCACTGTTGTGGTGTCTGCAAACTTGATGATTGAGTTGGAGACATGCGTGGTGGTTTCACATAAACAGATAGTGAGAGAGAAAGAGAGAAATAAAATCCAGATGACATTCACCTTTAAAGGAACTGTGCCAGTTTAGCGTTCCTTCTGTTGTTATTGGCATCCTCTTTACCCTAGACCCCCCCTCACACACACACAACGTTGAAACCACAAGCACACAATGAGAGCGTTTCAAGGAACATGAAGCCCAAACAGGAAATGATAACAAGACAGAGATCTTGCGAGGTGGTGACACCCTTCCTCTCGCAGAGTTCCTCTCCTCTTCTAGTATCAGTATGAAACATAAAATCATAACCACACACCAAGGGTTGTGTTCATTAGGCAGCAAACAGACGAAAAACGTCTGAAACAGGGAGGAACTACCTGGACTTGTCCAATAAGAAACACTCATAAACGTTTTCCATTTCAAAAAGTTTACCATTGCCTACTATAATGAACACAACACAAGGTCCATAGCATATGTGATATGACTAACAGGGTGGTGATTAGGAACCATTTACCTCTTGGTCCCCTACGCATTAATTAAGACTGATACTGATATGATCTCTATGGAAGGTTGTGTTGAATAAAATTAAGGAAATGGGGATGCATAAAGTCTAGCAGATGTTATAGCGGGTGCAGAGAAATGCTTGTGTTACATTGCATGTCAGAGCAAAAACCAAGCCATAAGGTTAAGGAATTGTCCTTAGAGCTCCGACTGTGTCGAAGCACAGATCTGGGGAAGGGTACCAACACATTTCTGCAGCATTGAAGGTCCCCAAGAACACAGTGGCCTCCATCATTCTTAAATGGAAGAAGTTTGGAACCACCAAGACACTTCCTAGAGCTGGCAGCCCGGCCAAACTGAGCAATCAGGGGAGAAGGGCCTTGGTCAGGGAGGTGACCAAGAATCCGATGGTCACTCTGACAGAGCTCCAGAGTTCTTCTGTGAAGATGGGAGAAACTTCCAGGAGGACAACCGTCTCTGCAGCACTCCACCAATCAGGCCTTTATGGTAGAGTGGCCAGACGGAAGTCACTCCTCAGTAAAAGGCACATGACAGCTCTCTTGGAGTTTGCCAAAAGGCACCTAAAGGACTCTCAGACCATAAGAAACTGGATTCTCCGATCTGATGAAACTAAGATTTAATTATTTGGCCTGAATGCCAAGCGTCTGGAGGAAACCTGGCACCATCCCTACTGTGAAGCATGGTGGTGGCAGCATCATGCTGTCGAGATGTTTTTCAGCGGCAGGGACTGGAAGACTAGTCAGGATCGAGGGAAAGATGAATAGAACAAAGTACAGAAATATCCTTGATGAAAAACCTGCTCCAGAGCACACGGGACCTCAAACTGGGGCAAAGGTTCACCTTCCAACAGGACAATGACCCTAAGCACACAGCCAAGACAACGCAGGAGTTGCTTCGGGACAAGTCTATGAATGTCCTTGAGTGGCCCAGCCAGAGCCCGGACTTGAACCCGATCGAACATCTCTGGAGAGACCTGAAAATAGCTGTGCAGCAACGCTCCCCATCCAACCTGACAGAGCTTGAGAGGATCTGCAGAGAAGAATGGGAGAAACTCCCCAAATACAGGTGCCACGCTTGTAGCGTCATACCCAAGAAAAGTCAAGGCTCTAATCACTTTCAAAGGTCCTTCAACAAAGTACTGAGTAAAGGGTCTGAATACTTATGTAAATGTTATATTTCAGTTCTGATATTTTTATGGGGTATTGTGTGTAGATTAATGAGGGAAAAAACTAATTGAATACATTTTAGAATAAGGCTGTAACTTAACAAAAATGTAGAAAATGTCAAGGGGTCTGAATACTTTCCAAATGCACTGTAAATACACAGTATGTTTAAACAGTACAACAAAAATGCAATGTACAGTAGTAGATATATTAAAATGAGATATGTGAAGAATACAGTACATGAATACACAGTGTGAAAAACAGTATAAAAGATACGGGCCAGTGTTTAATAATAAGAATGAACTAATAACATAGACAGACAATCAGATCAAACATATAGATCAGCATTACGGTTTAGTCCATCTGAATTATTTGAAGAAACCCCAGAGCTGATCAGTGAATGGTGGATCTGAGGGTGTGTTAAATAGAGATTATAAATAGTCACAAGGAGAATTTCCTGGTCACATGACTTTACCAGGAAAAAGATCTGGGATCAGTCCAGTGTGAAGGACTCACCTGGTTGAGGTAAGCAGGTGTGTAGTAGGAGCAGCAGGATCAGCAGGAGGCATGGGACTCTGGGCCATGCCATTACTCACACCACTATCCTATAAGCACCTATGGAAAACACACACACACCAAATGAGTGGTGAATGGCAGGTGTATGAATGTTTCAGAATTCTCACACGCACAGATGCGGACACACACGCACAGACAAAACTTTTACACACACACACACACACACACACATCCGTAAAGGTCCAATGCAGCCAGATTTAATATCAAAATCAAATAATTTCTGGGTAACAAATAAAAAGTACCATACTGTGATTGTTTTAAATTAAAACGATCAACAACAGCAGCATAGCTTCTTAGCAAAGAGCGATTTACAAAGCAAGAATTTTGCTAGGACTGTCTGGGAGTGATCTGAGTAGGGAATGGAAAACTGAAAACTAGCTTTTATTGGCAGAGAGGTTTGAAACTCTCTTTCTTATTGGTCTATTAACTCATTTAACGCCAGGTGATGTCACCAGGCAGGCCAAATCTCCATCCCACCAAAACAGACTGAAATGTCAGGTGGCCTTTTCAAACAGCTAAAATGGCACTAAAATGGCATTATCATAATTTTCCCAATTTCACAGTATTATTCCAACCTCATAGTGTGGAAATATACTTAAAACACAGGAGCATAACTGCACTGGGCCTTTAGTCCTTAATTGAAACAATAACAAAGTGGTCAACCGCCTCTGTTTTGGTAAAAAGATGAGGGATGGGCCTGGAGAAATGTAACCACTCTCAAATTCATAGACAGGGCTATGGATGCAAGGACTGACCATGCATGATATCAACATTACAGTTTTAACCATGCTTTGAGGCTAGACAGGGTTTGTTTACATGTACATTGTTTACAAACATTGGAGTAAAACAAGACTGATCTTTGGTGATAGGTGTTGTTCACACAGTAACTTGCAAACCTTTTCAGTGTTACAGCCAATGATTTATATATACACTAGATGACTGCTAGGGGGCGATATGTTGAAGCCAATGTGCCTCCAGCTTGGCACTCCCTCCCTTACTGTTGTAAAAAATACTTTGGAAGCCATAAAAATGTATGTATTAATGTCAACATTCGTTTTTGCCACATGTATTCTATTATAGACTCCTTAGCTGACAAGGGAAAAATCTGTTGTTCTGCCCCTAAACAAGGCAGTTAACCTACTGTTCCCCGGTAGGCCGTCATTGAAAATAGGAATTTGTTGTTAACTGACTTGCCTAGTAAAATAATACATACTTTAAAATGATATTATGTGTGCTTAACATAAACATTTGAAATATATACAAATGTTTTCCTTAAAGTACAATTTTTAGATTACTAATGTTACTGACCCACTACAACAACAAAAATTACACAAATTACATGTAATTTCGTCCTTGAAACATTTAATGGAAATACTGTAGAATTTCATTCATTCCTATTGATTGATGTTCCTACCATTGAGTGGCTTCACTCAGTGGCCAATACGTAACAATCAGCAATCCAGGGTTTATTATATACATCATTGGTAACGTATCTGTCACTGTCTTCGCCACTGACATATCTGCCACTCTGTGTATTGTGTAGCCTACATACATGTTTTTAAGCCAAAAGCACAGGATGATAAAAGCATCTGGTTTCTATTAACCATTGTTGTCATGTTATGATGCAAATTAACTTGCCATAGCCATAAGAATAGAGATGAGAGTGAACATTCAAAGTCTTGTATCATTTAAAGTCTAAAAATGTTATACTGGTAGGCCTAATGATCTATAAGATTTCGGCAAACTGTAAGTTAAGTTGAAAAATAAGTGGTTCGAAAAATAAGAGCTATTACCTAGTCGTGAAGAAAGACTTCAAAATAACGGAACTTCCATCTTTCGCCAGCATTCTATTGTACATTGAATAAATGTTTGCGATGTTTACGTGCGCAGAAGTATGGGAGCTTTTCGAGACACACTGACCGTATTTCATTCCAAAGCGATGCTTCCTCCTTTGCCTCCTCGCTCACTCCCTTTCACCGAAATGATCAGGCTGAATAGGTGAAAGCAATACGGCAGAAACTAGATTGGATGTGTGTGGAGACCTAACTATTTCTCACACATCCAACTTGTCTATGATCCGCAAAGCGGAGTGTAATGAGCCCGGAAGAGGTATGGACACATTTCTAAAAAGCTCTGTGATCTGTCTATGTCCCGCCTACTATGACCCGCCTAAATTGCCTTTGGCAGGGATCCTCTATTGCATCAATTTTAACCCTACATTATAATGGTGTTTTCACATATAGTCAGTCCTCTTTAAAATAACTGATTTCAGTCCTCTTTAAAGTGAACTCTGGGGTAAAAAAAAGCTAAATATCTCAGTTTTCTTTGTTTTCACACTGCGCTTTCCTTTGTATGAGAAACTCTTTTGTCAGTTCACTTCACCTATTTTGTGGCCGAATCCGTTCTGCATTCACATTTCTATGTTTAGAAGGGAACCAATATCTTTTTCCAACATTCACTTAATGCACTGTGGGTTTTTCAAAGTGCAGGCGGAGCCATTCAATCAGAAGGTGTTATCAGACAGATAGATATATACCTTATACCTACTTACATTTTGGAAGCTAATAGATTGCATTTAGTGAAAAGATGAGAGATAGTAATTGTAATCAGAATTGAATTTTAACATGAAAATAGTATTGGTAACATAATAAATAGTAGAAGAACAACAACAGACTAAATTATGCTGTAATTTATGTAGGCCACTGCCACTTCCAGATTGGATCCGTTTTGTTCAGTTCCCTTATGGGCTCTTTTGAGGGGTCAATTGTGTGTTATTCCTGTGGGATTGTTCTCCATTTGAATAAGTCATTTTATTCAAAACGCAATATTTTTGTGCAGTAGATTTAAAAGTTCCTTTACACATGTCATAGGCCAACTCCATTATGTCCTATGGCTCTATGTTTTCCTATGTCATGATTCTGGCATTGGCCGTATCTGTGGCTGGTGGGAAAACATACCAAGAGTCAGAATGTTAAGCAAATCAAATCTTTATTAAAACCTTTATAACAGGTTCATAATCCAAAATTAAACAGATTTGACAGATTTAAAAATAAAAATAAGGGACATGTGAATGACGACAGTGAGACAAAAAGTAGGAAGGATCCAAAAACAGCAATGGAGAAAGTGGTCTGGAAACCACATTTCATCACAGGTAGCCAAATTCCACACGTATAGAGACAGGAAGATATCGGTATTCAGTCCCAGTCGGTAATGACATAATAATAAGGAATTCCCCTAGACCACGCCCATAAATTGGGGAAAACCCGCTGAAATTCCGACCAATGGTTCGCAATGGTCCCACGTTGGGAAATAGAGCCTGGGAGAAGAGCCCTGTGGCTTCAGGCTATTCGGTGTGGGAAATGTGGGGACGCGGTGTCCAAGTAGGCTATACGTAGGTATGTGTGTGGAAAACATTTAACACATTTAACTTGTTTAGCTCATACTGTCCGTTGGATAGTAGCTGGATAGTCAGTAGCTGGATAGTCAGATTGTTTGTGTTGTTGGTCTTGGCTAGCTTAATGTTCCGGTCAGTAACTCAAGTTGCTGCTAGCATTGTCATGGAAAAGGGCATAATAAGGGAAGCCCTACAATATTACGTTTTTCTAAGTAGTGAGAACGCTATGGAGAAGCAATATTGAAAAGTCATCTTTAGATATGTTGTACTTTTCGTAAATGGAGTTTTGTAATTGACTAAAACAAGCAGACAATAAGAAAATTGCATTTGAAAAAGATAACGTTTTTGCTGTGAGCCAATGTGGAAACCTAGGTAAACACAAGTTGTTTTACAGGCAGGTAGGGTCATGACGTTCAATCTAATACCGACTGGGTTTATATGGAGAATAAGGTTATATTCTCCCTGCACAGTTAACATGATACTTTAACTCGGAAACACTCTGGAGAGCAGTTAGAAAAACCGAGAGAGAGAGAGATATGAGAAAATACCAGGTATGTGTAGGGCTATGTGTGTGCATGGGAGGATAGAGAATGGGGTGGATTCTCAGCAAAGGGAGCTGATGTCTCCCTTGCTGCAGCCCCACTTGCAGCAGGCGTTGGACAGGCCCACCACCACATCACGGCCCTTTCGGTCTGACATACGGAGAGCCTCCAGTATCTCCTCTGAGATGAGGGAGCGGGCTGGCCTGCTGATGAACACCCCACCCTCCTGGACATGCTGGAAGGGACCCTCTGGGACCTGGGAGTCTGAGTTCCAGCCTTCAGACGAGTCCTCGTCATGGGAGCTGAAAGGGTCCTGAGGGAAGTCTCCTGAAATGCAGTTTATAGTAGGAGTGTTGAAATGTGATATTGACTCTCAGTGCTGCTCAATTTATACATTCAAAAGTCAAAGATTACTGTGTTTCTATTTCAAATAAAATGTTATTTGTAAAGTGCCAAATACAAGTACAAAATAGATAAGTAAAAAAAATGTAATAAAAGTAACAAGTAATTAAAGAGCAGCAGTAAAATAACCCTAGCGAGGCTATATACAGGGGGTACCGGTACAGAGTCAATGTGAGTAGCAGTAGCGTAAAAAGGGGGGGCAATGCAAAAAGTCCGGGTAGCCCTTTGATTAGCTGTTCAGGAGGCTTATGGCTTGGAGGTAGAAGCTGCTTAGAAGCCTTTTGGACCTAGACTTGGTGCTCCGGTACCGACTGACACTCGGTAGCAGAAAGAACAGTCTATGACTAGGGTGGCTGGAGTCTTTGAGACATTTTTGAGCCTTCCTCTGACACCGCCTGGTATAGAGGTCTCGGATGGCAGGAAGTTTGACCCCAGTGATGTACTGTGTCGTACACACTACCCTCTGCAGTGCCTTGTGGTCGGAGGCCGAGCAGTTGCCATACCAGGCAGTGATGCAACCAGTAGGATGCTCTCGATGGGGCAGCTGTAGCACTTTTTGAGGATCTGAGGACCCATGTCAAATACTTTCAGTCTCCTGAGAGGGAATAGGCTTTGTCGAGCCCTCTTCACTACTGTCTTGATGTGTTTGGACCAATGCACAATACATTTAAATGAAAAAAATGTAATCGACTGGGTGGACGTAATCGACTGGGCGGATTTAATACATTCCAATGGACAAAGCCAGTGGTGCAAAAAAAGCCTTTCCCTTTACTCAACAAACCATAAATCACTGATATATTGAATCAGCTGCATTACTGCTTGGCTAGAATCAAAATGTGCACAATTTAGAAACACAATGACCCAATAAAAGGCTTGTCTAGCCGGCATGCCTCACCTGCACTCCCAAGTGACCGTCTCCAGCGAGATCCTCCACAGGTGAAGATGACCGCCCGGATGAACTCCCGGCCACATAGCTTCACTCCATACGTGGGGCGCTCCATCCCCTGCACCCCAGCCACTAACAAACACACAGCTAATACCAGTGGTTTCCACATCATGTCCCAGGAGGTAAATGAATGAGTGAGCAAAAAAGGAGGAGAGAGAATAGATTCTTCAATGGTAGACTGGGCTGTTTGGAGCAGGTGTTTTTCTCTGTCTCTCTGTGGTCGCGAGTGTTGTGTGACTTCCCCAATGACCTGGTATTGGTTTATAAAGGGGTCCTCAGCCATACGAGGTAGACATGGAACTTGCACATGCACACCCTCCCAACCAGGACAGTCATAGATAGGAGAGAGAGATAGACCCAGAGACCTTTATGGAGACAAAGCACTGACCAAAGGTGGCATAATTAGCCAATACTGCTCAAACGCGACGATGATGTCAGAGTAGTTTGTAATCTGATTACAGGAAAAAGTCATTTTCTGGATGTCAAACCCACGTTTCATTTGAATCCTCACCTACACCTTTTTTGTGGTCATCACCCACCTCAAACTCACTTGATCACCAGACATTTCTGCTCAAAGCAAGTGTTAATGTGCAGAGCCACGGTGTAGTGGTAACACTCCCTAACACATGTTACACACAAATCCCATCCGGAGACCAGGGTTCAATACCTGTGTCCACCCTTCCTACTGTTTCTCCCTCTGGTCTATTTCCTCACTATCTGAATAAAGTGTCAAAACACCTTAAAAATACATATTTAAACTTGATCAAATCTTCTACAGAGTTACAGTAGGAATGTTGGGTATGATGACACAGTTCAGAAGTGTGATGCCACTGTGTCAAAATGTCAGTATCAAGAACATGTTTTCTCAAACACAAATACCCAGTTTAGTACATACAGTATACTACAAATGTACATATGTGCTACATTTCAGTAGTGGAAGATCCAGCCTACCGACGGAGGAGGAGCTGTGACTGTGGACGACGACGAGGTGCCCGTTGAGGTGTTCCATGGCCTGTCTGTCAGATATCTCTACATCTATGCTCCCTCCTCTCAAGATACTACCTTTCTGAACTGCCTATCATCTAAAGTTGACCATCGCCAACATACTGACAGATCCCTACCTTTGTTTTGTTAAATAGTTTCTGGTTACATTTTGTTTTCAAAGTGACTTTGAGATTCAGCTTGTAATGAAAAGCACAAAATAAAATACATATTTTTATTATTATATAGAACTTACTTTCAAGTAGAACTTAAACTCTTCTCCTATACCACTTCACACCTTTTCAGCGCTGATTCTGTAACCACAGCTGCTCTGATTATTCTCCCATGACTTGCTTCTCCCCTCATATTTCTCCATCTCTCTCTCTCTGAAAAAGAGGGATGAAGTCACAGGTGGGGGGTTCACACAGCAAGGAGTAGGGCAATGAGGCAAAGCGGGTGACATTTTCAAAGGCAGATAACATGGAAGTCATCATCTGAGTCAAACAAAGGCTGGGACCCTATCTGTGTCAACGCATAGGTAAAGGTCTCCCGTTTCAGAATTGACAATGGATTTGTGAATTTGTAATTAATAGGTTGATAACAATGCGAACAACATGGTATTTCAGGGGGACGTTGGAGACTCATTTGCACATTGTCTAGTGGTGAGTGACCAGGTGAGCAGGTTAAGAGAGCGACATTGATGGCGACTGAATGTGTTGCTTTTTGAATAATTTGTTTGTTGCCAGTATGTAGACTGTCTGTATACGTGTGTGTATCGCGGTTTTGTCTCACCAGGGGTGATGGTCAGATTCGTGTTATAACGAGGAATGAGCGTTACACCGAGGCCTGTGCTCTGGAGCAGGATCGATTTGGAGGTGGAGGGTCCGTCATGGTCTGGGGCGGTGTGTCACAGCATCATCGACTGAGCTTGTTGTCATTGCAGGCGATCTCAACGCTGTGCGTTACGGGGAAGACATCCTCCTCCCTCATGTGGTACTCTTCCTGCAGGCTCCTCCTGACATGACCCTCCAGCATGACAATGCCACCAGCCATACTGATCGTTCTGTGCGTGATTTCCTGCAAGACAGGAATGTCAGTGTTCTGCCATGGCCAGCGAAGAGCTCGGATCTCAATCCCATTGAGCACGTCTGGGACCTGTTGGATCGGAGGGCTAGGGCCATTCCCCCCAGAAATGTCCGGGAACTTGCAGGTGTCTTGGTTGAAGAGTGGGGTAACATCTCACAGCATGAACTGGCAAATCCGATGCAGTCCATGAGGAGGAAATGCACTGCAGTACTTAATGCAGCTGGTGGCCACACCAGATACTGACTTACTTTTGATTTTGACACCCCCTTTGTTCAGGGACACATATTCCATTTTTGTTAGTCACATGTCTGTGGAACTTGTTCAGTTGATGTCTCAGTTGTTGAATCTTGTTATGTTCATACAAATATTTACACATGTTAAGTTTGCTGAAAATAAACGCAGTTGACAGTGAGAGGACGTTTCTTTTTTTGCTGAGTTTATGTTTGTGTGTGTACAAGACATAACTACTGCAAAACAACCAACAAAAATTGGTCACAGTTCTTGCAGCTATGTTGGTCGCTGGGCCTGTACTTAGTCACTGGTAAGCTTTGAGGTGACTCCTATGGTAAGTACACCTACAGTTCATCCCTTGGCAGTGGTACTGTAGATTGCTTTATCACTGATCCCAACCGAGTCTCTCAGAGCATTCACAGTCAGCCCACTGACACACCTACACCTGTATCAGATCACAGCAAAATCCCAGTCTATTTGAAAAGCTCAATATTCAATCATGAGGCATCAAAGCCAAAGGGACTGCATAATACTAAGACATGCTATCGATGGAAGGAAAGTAGTGTAGAAACCAACCCCAAAAAATTGGGCAACAACAAATTCAATCCCTTTTAGAAAACGTTTCACTGAAATAGTTAAACTTGTTATTACAAAGCCTAAAGTATATTCGACCTTTCAGCAGCCTTATCAAATCTAAAAATGTCAAGCAGACAACCTAAGGAAATGAACAACAATGACAAATGGTTTGATGAAGAATGCAAAAACCTAAGAAAGAAATTAAGAAACCTATCCAACCAAAAACATAGACCCATGTATTTCACTGTTTCCCACGCCAATAAATCCCTTTACATTAAATGTGTGAGAGAGAGCAGGAGAGAGAGAACAGAATCCATGTTAAACTACTCATTTTCATTCAGTGTTCATATACAGCGTTGTTGTTTTAGACAACTAAATTCACTGATCACTCATCTGCAATATAATAATTATGTCACTTTCACTTAACCTTATTGCTCTAAAAGAGCTTGCTACACTAGGTCTAGGCCTACACAATAATAAGGTTGCATGCTTGCAGACCAGGTGACATTGAGGTCGCATTGTCTAACTTAATGTTACATTTTATTTCAACATATATGATCAAATAAAACGGCGATCAAACTGAGATACAGTGTTACTACCAAATCACTAGTGGGTTGACATTAGAATAATCAAATTTCTATCCCGGATTTGGGATCCGCCTCCGTTGTTTAATTTCATGTTCAAACTGGACATGGGTTTCTCACAGATGTGAAGAAGTGCTTTGTATCGACAAATGATGTGGTACTACCACTTTAAAACATATTGGGAGTTGTCTGCCAATCAGCGCGAATGAGGGGGAGGGAAGAAAGCGGGTGGGTAGCAACAGTTGCCCCGGTGAGGACGAAGCGCCATAGCCACGGTAGCCCTGGCGACAAGAACCCAGCAACGAGAATCAACAACAACAGCCTGAATCCTTGAAAAAAATAAAAACAAAAATACCGGTGGGAAATTCACTTGGAATCAGAGGTGAAACTCTAAACATATTAGATAGTTTACGTGTGCTTCTAACATTTCAAATGAAACATTATGTTGGATGCTGCTGTTTTTCTTTGCCTGTTTCAGTAGCCATTTATAGCAAACTGGTTGCCAACGTCTCTAGCTAGCTAACTTGCTTGTTGGCTCATCAATAGTGTCTCTTGAAACGCGGTGTCTGAGTACATTATGCCTGACATGACGCTTTAATACCCAGGCCGTTGTTATGGCGATGTCAAAAGCACGATATGGGTACAAAATGGCGGGTGTTGTAGATACGCGAGACAAGCTAACGACCGTTAGCTAGCTCTGCTGTTGACATGCAGCTTGCTGACCAGCTCGAAGCTAATGTTAGCTAGCCAGGCTACGTGGAAAACCACAGTGGCATCTGTCAAATAATGTTCAAACTTTACCCATCTTATCAGCTTTAACGCAAAATGTCCTTCTGCCTGGCTGAGACAGAGGTTGACTCGTTAACCAACGTTAGCTAGCTAGTTGCTGCTAGCCAATCTCACTGCGAGCTGATAGTAGTAGCCTGGATAAAACAAATTAAAAAGCTAACTAAAGATGCATTGTAATTTGGTAAATAAGAAGAAATAGCCGGCCAGAGGTTTTAGTTCTCAAGCCAGTACGAGGGCAAGAAAGGTGGCACTGGGAAGTGAAGTCAAGCAAGCAATGTGAAGAGGGGCGTGTCAGTGAGGGGCGCGACTGACTATATTATGCAGATGTCAGTTACAGTGACAAGGACCTTGAAACATGGGGGGGCATTTGCGTTAGTAACTCATTCACTTGGATAGCTAAACTGAATTTTGTCCAGTAATGTATATCTTCGTCTCATTTTGGCAACCGCAAAGGTCATATATAGTTATTTGCTGAGTATTGGCTACTCAATAAAACCCATACTATTGAATAGGCTAAAAAGGGGTGAAATGGTAGTATTCTTGAAAACATTTTGCTTCACATCTGTAAACCTGCGATACTGTTATAAATTCCACAGAGCAGTGTCTCTTCTGTATATGAGAGAGTGCGAGGGAGAGAAGGGTTTGGAGAAATAGACATGTCAAAGCTAGAGGCTGGATATTCTATTCTAAAAGAGTGGCCTAAATTCTGTAGTTCGTCCAGACACCATGTTATTACCCCTTTAATAACCATGTAAATTACAAGTGAACTAAAAGTAAAAACAACACCAATGCTTTACGCAGTGTCAATAGACAAGCAGAATGGAGACTGGCTTCCCCACTTTACTCATGTTGCAGTCCCGTGAAGATCAGTTGGTGTGTTCGATTCCCACGAGGGACCAGTACAGAAAAAGCATTAAAATGAATGCACTCACTACTGTAAGGCGCTCTGGATATGAGTGTCTGCTAAATCACAAAAATGTCAATGTAAAAAGCCTTCTGGCCTGTAGCAGCAGCAGTCACATTAGAGATGACTGATTGCATTACAGGTAACGGGACACCAAATGCATGCCTTTCTTTCCCTTCAAGCCTTCTCCTTCCCCACACCTCTTCTCTAGTTGTACCACTAACAGTCTTTGGAGGGGAAATCTCAGTCATAAGTGAATTGACTCATTATTAGGCCCAGACAGAATATGTGTAAAGAAGCAGACGTTCCCCATGTGTATAGCAATTTCAATTATGGAATTAATTAGAGGCAGTGCTACAATACATTAATTACGGTGGTATAATTGTTTAAAATGTTTGTAAACTGTGTTTAAACTTCTCTGTCTGTATTCGGTCTCTAAATGTTTTCAATCACGAGCAGCACCATATCAACAAGTACAATTCAGAGTATGTGCAAATGCACATGGCGAATAAAGGTGATTCTGATTCTGAGACAGCGGTAAAAAGCCAGGTGCTGAAAAGAAACCTCTCCTGCTGGGTTCCATCTGGCCTCACTGACTCAATTATTATCACGTTAAGGAACAGTCTGGATGATGATGATGATAGGGACCCATTAAAGATAAAGCAACAATTTAACAATTACTATCTATAGCTACACTGAACAAAAATATATACACAACATGTAAAGTGTTGGTCCCATATTTCTTGAGTTGAAATAAAAGATCCCAGAAATTTTCCATACACACAAAAAGCTTATTTCTCTCACCTTGTGCTGGGGACAATGAAAGGCCACCCTAAAATGGGCAGTTGTATCACACAACACAATGCCACAGATGTCTCATGTTTTGAGGGAGCGTGCAATTGGCATGCTGACTGCAGGAATGTCCACCAGAGCTGTTGCCAGAGAATTTAATGTTCATTTTTCTACCATAAGCTTATGAAACTGTGGGTTTGCACAACTGAAGAGTTTCTGCACAAACTGTCAGAAACAGTCTCGGGGAAGCTCATCTGCTTGCTCGTCATCCTCACCAGGGTCTTGACCTGACTGCAGTTCGACTTCGTAACCGACATGGGAAAATTCTCACCTTCGATGGCTACTGGCACGCTGGAGAAGTGTTCTCTTCATGGATGAATCCCGGTTTCAACTGTACTGGGCAGATGGCAGACTGTGTGTATGGCATTGTGTGAGCGAGCGGTTTGCTGATGTCAAAGTTATGAACAGAGTGTCCCATAGTGGGGGTGGGGTTATGCTATGGACAGGCATAAGCTACGGACAACGAACACAATTGCATTTTATCAATGCCAATTTGAATGCACAGATATAATGTGAAGAGATCCTGAGGCCCATTGTCGTGCCATTCATCCGCTGCCATCATGTTTCAGCATGATAATGCACAGCTCCATGTCACAAGGATCTGTACACAATTCCTGGAAGCTGAAAATGTCCCAGTGCTTCCATGACCTGCATACTCTCCAGGCATGTCACCCATTGAGCATGTTTGGGATGCTCTGGGTTGATGTGTACTACAGTGTGTTCCAGTTCCCGCCAATACCCAGCAACTTCACACAGCCATTGAAGAGGAGTAGGACAACATTCCACTGGCCACAATCAACAGCCTGATCAACTCTATATGAAGGAGGCGTCTCAATGCATGAAGCAAATGGTGGTCACACCAGATACTGACTGGTTTTCTGATCCACGCCCCTACCTTTTAAAAAATAGGTATCTGTGACCAACGAATGCATATCTGTATTCCCAGCCATGTGAAATCCATAGGGCCTGGTGAATTTATTTCAATTGACTGATTTCCTTATATGAACTGTAACTCAGTAAAATCTTTGAAATGGTTTCATGTTGCTTTTATATTTTTTATTCATTGTAGATTAGCCTGGTCCCCGATCTGTTTGTGCTCTTGCCAACAACATTGCTGTCATTGTCAAGCCAAACACAAGAATTCTGTCAGGAATTGGCAAGAGAGCAGAAAAAGACTGGCACCCAGGCTTCAGCTAGATCTCTCAGCTAACAAGATTTTATTTTATTTTTCACATATTCAGTGTCTGAGTCCCAGTTCTCGTGATGGCCACGACAGGCTACGTTGGGGAGTTGCAGCCCGTGACGACCCAGCCCCAAGGGGCAGCGAGTGGGAGTGTGACGGTGGCTGGACAGTCCTCAGCATCCGCTGCCCCACACACCGTGGTAGCTCCTACGCAGCAGTTCCTGGCTCAGCTTCAGACCACAGTGGGGGCTCCTGCAGCCGCAGCAGGACACACCACACCCCCTGCACAAGCCACTCCCACAGCGGCACAGAAGACAGCAGGTATTGTTTCTGCCAGTATAATTTTTCATTTGATTGTAATACATTTATTAATTGCGATGTATAAATAAATATTTATATTGTTTCATTGATATATTTATGTACTTTTATGGCATTTTGAGTCATGTCTTATAGGTATGCATCCATTCAGATGCTTATGACAATGTGTATCATGCAATAAATTAACCCTAGTGTCTGTATCAGTTGTCCAGGTGGCGCCCACACAGGCTCCTCCCCCCCAGACCCAGTATGTGACGGCTGAGATCCAGGGTTCCTCATCACAGGCCAACAACGCCCAGAACGCCCCCCAGTACATCGTAGTCACCGTCACAGGTGAGCCGTGCTCAGCATCACATCACATGCTACTGACTTAATTTATCTGAAGTCATGACCGACACTAGTCTGGTCCCAGATCTGTTTGACAACACCTATGGTGATTGTCACGCAGACCATAAGAGTTGGCAAGAAAGCACAAACACCTGGGACCAGGCTACATTATTGCGGCATTTCATTCAGAAACCTGACAATTTGTATTTATTTAATTTGATTGACCTGTTATTTAACTAGGCAAGTCAGTGAAGAACAAGTTATTATGTACAATGATGGCCTACCAAAAGGCCTTCTGCGGAAATGGGGGCTGGGATTAAAAATACAATTAAAGCACAAAACATGGTGCAAACATTATTTTAGCTTAGAATATGTATGATATGCTTTACAGAGATTATAAATTATAAAACTAAAGATAAATTAGAATCAGATTACGTTGGTGTCACGTTCTTAGATGGGCCTGAGAGAGAGGAAGTAACAAGTCTCATAGCTTCCTGTTCAAGCTCTGTTCTTGATCTTAAGAGAGCCGTTCTGATTCACAGTTTCTACCAAATGAATCTAAAAACCTGCAATGAGGGGAATGTCTCTGATTGCTGTGAACTCTGTCCCTGTGCTCTTGCTTATCATGAAGAGGTTGTGTACTGTAATATGTGGGTGTAGTGGCTCCGAGAGAAGTCACAATTTCATATTAACAGGTCTTGCTCTCTCTCTCTGTTTTTCTCTCTCCATTTCTCTCCCTTTCTGTCTCTCTTTCCCTTTCTCTCTCTCTCTCCCTTTCTCTCTCTCTCTCTTTCCCTTTCTCTCTCTCTCCCTTTCTCTCTCTCTCTAACCCCCCTCTCTCGCTTTCTCCCTTTCTCTCTTTCTCTCTCTTTCTCTCCCTTTCTATTTCACTCTCTCTACACAGAGGGCTCTCTCCATTCAAGTGACTCTGTGTCTGACTCGAGCCCTCCTCCAGCTGTGGTACAGCAGACTGGGGTTCCCACACAGGTGGTGCAGCAGGTGCAAGCAGCACAGCAGGTAGAGGTCCCTTCCCCTCTCTCATTCACACCCGGGTCATGTTCATTAGGCACCAAACAGACGAAAACAGATTAAAACACAGCAGGTAGAGAGAGGTCCCTTCCCCTCTCTCATTCACACCTGGGTCATGTTCATTAGGCACCAAACAGAAGAAAACAGATTAAAACAGAGAGGTGACTATCTGAACTTTTTTCTCTTTCATGCCCTAATGAACATGATCCTGGTAGACACATGATATTGCAACAATTGCAACTTGAAACCACACAGAAAAAAAACTGTTTATTATTTGCAACTTATCATAAGACTTGGTGAAGCCAAAATAGTGCTGACATAAAGTATTTATGCATCCCTTCGGTATTTGGTGTCCAGCATTGGTGCACTATTATGTGGAAAATGAGAAGTGATAGTCTCAGCAGTTATGGGTTTTACGATAACAACCTCTGAACAAACCAAGAATTGAGGAAAAACTATCGAAACTAGCATTTGCTGTTCCCCGAGAGAACTTGGCCGGAAATAGCTCAAAATACTTACTAGTCTCTCAAGCCTATGGTGTCTAACTGATCTCAGATGGCAAAACAGTATCTCAGATGTTTTATTGTCCCACACTGGATAGGTGCAGTGAAATGTGTTGTTTTACAGGGTCAGCCATAGTAGTACGCTGTGAAACATGTGTTGGACAAGTCAGGACATGGGAAGCATGAGGAAAAAATGTTCAGTTCTCGTCACACCCAGTTTGAGCTGATGTAACAGGGCTATTATCTTAGCTACCAGACGCTATTGTCTTAGCTACACACTGTGTGAATCTATCTGTGTTGTGTTTTCTGTCCTTAGAGGTCAGTGGTGCAGGCAACGTCCCAGATCACAGCCAAGACTGAACAGGGTATCACCACCCAGCTGAGTGTCACCAACCTGCAGCCTGTCCACCTCACTCAGGAGGTAAGACACACACACACACACACACACACACACACACACACACACACACACACACACACACACACACACACACACGCACACTCTCTCTCAAAAATGCATAACACACATGTACAAGACATAAACGGAACACCACACATAACACAGAAATATACACACACACATAACCATCCTTTGAGCTAAAGATAGTATATATAATTCAACAACCACACGCTGTAATGCATTGTATTATGTATTCATTTGGTCCTGCTGAGCCAGATACACATCACAACATTTCCCTCCTGGTTGGTTGGTTCCAGAGTTCGCATAGCAAACAGAGAGAGAGGGATGAGACAGACGTAGGGAGAGACCGAGAGGTAGAGGAGGAGTGGACAACAGCAGAGCAGAGCAGGACAGACGCACAGTACTTTGCATGGGTGCCGTCAGACAGACACCCAGACATGCAGACAGACGGACACAGCCTCCAGGAGTACCCCTCCTACTTCCCCCTCTCCCTCCCCCTGACCTTCCCTCCCTTCGCCTTGTCCCTGTCGGTGCTCTCGCTGGGCTGGGAGGGGATGGAGATGGGAGGCTACCCCACGGTCACCACAGCCCAAGGACAGCCACTCCTGTTTGACGCAGCCTCTGCCCTCAGAGTAGGTCAATTAGGTGGAATTTCTGCCTTAGTCTCCCACTACTAAGTGCAGTTTTAACTTAAAGATGCACTATGCAGAAATTGCTCCGCCATTTCCGGGCTCCCGAGTGGCGCAGCGGTCTAAGGCACTGCATCTCAGAGGCATCACTACAGTCCCTGGTTCGAATCCAGGCTGTATCACATCCAGCTGTGATTGAGGGTCCCATAGGGCGCTGCACAACTGGCCCAGCGTCGTCCGGGGTAGGCCGTCATTGTAAATAGGATTTTTTTCTAAAGTGACTTGCCTAGTTAAATAAAAGTTAAATAAAAAATAGCTTGCGTGATTTCAGTTTATGTGACAAAACAAGCAGGTATTAGTGTGGAGAATCATTGTACCATCTAAACCGCTGTGAAATGTTTTTTACATAACCAGAAATATGGTATTTTCAGCTGTTTGAAGCTGGTGTACAAAACCTAGTAAAAGACACAAAAATGAAAATTATGAACAGGAAGCAGAGAAATACATAGAACAGATCTACCACTTCTGAGACTTGTTTTCAGTGAGAATGACAGATCCATAACACACACATGTGAATGGAATCGGGTCGCCCCAAAATGACTTATTGCAGCTTTAAATGGAAGTTAGGTGTCCTAGAGAGGCTGTCAGTGGGTAACAGAGTGGAGTGTGATTAAGGCAGAGACAACACAGTAGGTAGGGAAGAGCAATGTGAAGGGTAAGGGGAGCAGCCTGCAAGTCAAGGTCATTTTCCCATTGAAGTGAATGAGCCCGTGATTGATGTGGTATGCCTCATGATTGACTACGGTTGAAATATTTGGACACACTTCAAAGGAAATTGGAGGAGGGGGAGTAGATTAGTGTTTTGACCGACTCTGTGTGTGTACTCATGCCTGCCTGCGTGTGTGTGTGTGTGTGTGTGTGTGTCCCAGGTGCAGCAGCAGCTCCAGCAGGTGCCAGTGCAGCATGTGTACACCAATCAGGTGCAGTATGTTGAAGGGGGAGACAACAACTACACCACCAGCACAATGTAAGCTCTCCTCTACTCTCTCTGAACACTGTCTATGGTGATATAATGCTATGCCACTATGCTTATATAGTTTGTTAACTGTTGCTAACTAGCTAGCTTGATCACCTCAACTTCTAAAACTAGACAGTGGAGTAAGCCAGACAGCACAGACAGATCTGGGACTGCTATTTTTGTGATGCAGTGGTTCATCTTTCAAGACAACAGTTATACTGCTGAATTTGAAAATCACTGTCCTTCTCTCCTCCCCTGCTCCCTTCATTCCTCCCTCTTCCCACCTCCTCCCTCACTCCAGTCGTTCAGGCAGCTTCACCTACACAGACACCCCTCTGTACACTCAGACCACCACCGCCCCTTACTACGAAGCCCCTCCCACTTCTGGCTCACAGGTCCCCACCACCGGCACACCCCTGACCGTCTCCGTGACAACGGGCTCCACCGGTGGTGTGTCTATGTACGTGGCTGGCACAGGCCAGATTGTGGCCAATCCGGCGGCCGCCTCTGGGGGTGGGGCAACGGTGGTGGCGACAGGGGGAACAGCCAATGGGACTGGGGAAGGGGCGGGGGCTAATGGAAGCGGGGGCAGCTATGTGATCCAGGGGGGGTACATGCTGAGTGGCAACAGTCAGGGGGGCTACTCCACCCACAACGCCCGCTCCTCTCCTGCCACCGTCAGTACAACAGAGGGCGAGGAGGGTAGTGGCGTACCGTCGGCAGACAAAAAGGTATGAGACAGAGACGCCAATCTCAATACTATTCTCTCACACACACCTTTCAGTGTTCTACTAGTCTCAGTACTATTCTCTCACACACACCTTTCAGTGTTCTACTAGTCTCAGTACTATTCTCTCACACACACCTTTCAGTGTTCTACTAGTCTCAGTACTAGACTGTAGGAGGGACATGGCTGTTCTACTAGTCTCAGTACTAGACTGTAGGAGGGACATGGCTGTTCTACTAGTCTCAGTACTAGACTGTAGGAGGGACATGGCTGTTCTACTGGTCTCAGTACTAGACTGTAGGAGGGACATGGCTGTTCTAGTCTCAGTACTAGACTGTAGGAGGGACATGGCTGTTCTACTAGTCTCAGTACTAGACTGTAGGAGGGACATGGCTGTTCTACTAGTCTCAGTACTAGACTGTAGGAGGGACATGGCTGTTCTAGTCTCAGTACTAGACTGTAGGAGGGACAGGGCTGTTCTACTAGTCTCAGTACTAGACTGTAGGAGGGACATGGCTGTTCTACTAGTCTCAGTACTAGACTGTAGGAGGGACATGGCTGTTCTACTAGTCTCAGTACTAGACTGTAGGAGGGACATGGCTGTTCTACTGGTCTCAGTACTAGACTGTAGGAGGGACATGGCTGTTCTCCTAGTCTCAGTACTAGACTGTAGGAGGGACATGGCTGTTCTAGTCTCAGTACTAGACTGTAGGAGGGACATGGCTGTTCTACTAGTCTCAGTACTAGACTGTAGGAGAGACATGGCTGTTCTACTAGTCTCAGTACTAGACTGTAGGAGGGACATGGCTGTTCTACTAGTCTCAGTACTAGACTGTAGGAGGGACATGGCTGTTCTACTAGTCTCAGTACTAGACTGTAGGAGGGACATGGCTGTTCTACTAGTCTCAGTACTAGACTGTAGGAGGGACATGGCTGTTCTACTAGTCTCAGTAATAGACTAGGAGGGACATGGCTGTTCTACTAGTCTCAGTACTAGACTGTAGGAGGGACATGGCTGTTCTACTAGTCTCAGTACTAGACTGTAGGAGGGACATGGCTGTTCTAGTCTCAGTACTAGACTGTAGGAGGGACATGGCTGTTCTACTAGTCTCAGTACTAGACTGTAGGAGGGACATGGCTGTTCTAGTCTCAGTACTAGACTAGGAGGGACATGGCTGTTCTAGTCTCAGTACTAGACTGTAGGAGGGACATGGCTTCATCATGTTATATTGTTATATCGTTGTCACTGCACTACAGCCCCTCCCAAGCTTACTTCTGCCCCCCCTCATGTCTCTATTATAATGAATGATTGATAATATAAAACGCTCAGAAACCAAACCGATCAGTCGTGTGTGTTTGTTGACTAACCCATCCATTTTTCCCTTCTCTCTGTGTGTCCCTCTCTGCCAGGTGCAGTGGCTGCTAGATAACTATGAGACAGCTGAAGGGGTCAGTCTGCCTCGCTCCACCCTCTACTGCCACTACCTGCTGCACTGCCAGGAGCAGAAGCTGGAGCCCGTCAACGCTGCCTCCTTTGGGAAGCTGATCAGATCCGTGTTCATGGGGCTACGCACGCGCCGCCTGGGCACCCGGTGAGACGGGTTATATCATACAGACACACACACGCAGCCTGGGCACCCGGTGAGACGGGTTATATCATACAGACACGCACACGCCGCCTGGGCACCCGGTGAGACGGGTTATATCATACAGACACGCACACGCCGCCTGGGCACCCGGTGAGACGGGTTATATCATACAGACACGCACGCGCCGCCTGGGCACCCGGTGAGACGGGTTATATCATACAGACACGCACACGCCCCAAAGGTTAGGCTGAATCAGAGGCTGAATTGTGTATGTGTTCCAGGGGGAACTCCAAGTACCACTATTACGGCCTGAGGATCAAGGCCTGCTCCTCTCTGATCAGACTGATGGAGGACCAGCAGCACCTGGCCATGAGACAGCAGCCCTTCTCTCAGAAACAGAGGTGGGCTATCAGCCTCTGTCTCTCTCTGCGTCTCTCTGTCTCTCTCTGTGTCTCGCTGTCTCTCTCTCTCTGCGTCTCTGCCTCTCTCTCTCTGCGTCTCTCTGTCTCACTCTCTCTGTCTCTCTCTCTCTGCGTCTCTCTGTCTCTCTCTGCATCTCTCTGTCTCTCTCTGCGTCTCTCTGTCTCTCTCTCTGCGTCTCTGCCTCTCTCTCTGCGTCTCTCTGTCTCACTCTCTCTGTCTCTCTCTCTCTTTGCGTCTCTGCCTCTCTCTCTCTGCGTCTCTCTCTCTTCTCCTCTTTCACTCTCACAGTGCCTCAAACACTGTCTCCTTCTAGCACTCTAACAGTTGCTCTCTTTCCTACCCTCTCATTCTTTCTCTCTGTCTCTCACTCTCTGTCTCTCTCACTCTCTGTCTCTCTTTCCTACCCTATCTCACTCTCTCTCTCTTTCCTCCCCTCTCTCACTCCCTCTCATTCTTTCTCTCTCTCTCTCTCTCTCACTCTCTGTCTCTCTCTCTCTGTCTCTCTTTCCCCCCTCTCTCACTCTCTGTCTCTCTTTCCTACCCTCTCTCACTCTCTGTCTCTCTTTCCTACCCTATCTCACTCTCTCTCTCTTTCCTCCCCTCTCTCTCTCTGTCTCTCTTTCCTACCCTCTCATTCTTTCTCTCTGTCTCTCTGTCTCTCTCACTCTCTGTCTCTCTCTCTCTCTCTTTCCCCCCTCTCTCACTCTCTGTCTCTCTTTCCTACCCTCTCTCACTCTCTGTCTCTCTTTCCTACCCTCTCACTCTCTGTCTCTCTTTCCTACCCTATCTCACTCTCTCTCTCTCTTTCCTCCCCTCTCTCTCTCTGTCTCTCTTTCCTACCCTCTCACTCTCTGTCTCTCTTTCCTACCCTCTCACTCTCTGTCTCTCTTTCCTACCCTATCTCACTCTCTCTCTCTTTCCTCCCCTCTCTCTCTCTGTCTCTCTTTCCCCCCTCTCTCTCTCTCTGTCTCTCTTTCCCCCCTCTCTCACTCTCTGTCTCTCTTTCCTCCCCTCTCACTCTCTCTGTCTCCCTTTCTCTCATTTCATTTCTGTATTTCTGTCCTTATTCCTAGAACTTATTGTGCCATTTTGTTGTATCTCTCTCATTGAAGCCTCCCTGCTGTATAAAGGATCTTCATTATTTTCATCATGAACCCCTCCTCCCTAGGTTGAAGCCGGTGCAGAAGGTGGAGGGGATGACCAATGGCATGGCGGCAGGCTCGGGCCAACAGCAGCAGCAGCAGGGGGCGGGGCTCTCTGACATCAGCGCCCAAGTGCAGCAGTACCAGCAGTTCCTGGGTGAGAGGGTGGGGGGTGTCAGGTCTGTCAACACTAGGGGGAATTGGGGTAACACCTTATTGAACCATCTTGGTGTTTACAGTATATGGTACCAATAAGGACTGGAGTCAATGAGTAGCTACTTCACTTAGTGTTTATATGACCACCAAAGAAACAGAAGAGTGTTTAAAATGTACCTACTATGTAATAACATTTGACCATATTTTACCAAGTACAGTAGAGAAATACAAAGACACAAATCTCAGAGTTATAGACTGACTGATTAACGGAATGGACAATATCGAACCGGGACATTTATTAAACACTAACAAATGAACTTCAGTAGGTTACAGACAGTGCTAAAACAGGTCAGACATTTACAGTATCTGGCTTGTGTAAATACACAATTAATATTGTCTTCCGTCCCCATGCAGACGCGTCTCGGACCCTCCCAGAGTTCCCTGACCTTGACCTGCAGGGGAAGGCCCTACCGGAGGGCATAGAACTGGAGCACATCAAGAGCTTCCAGCTGCTGTATCGGGAACACTGTGAGGTGCCTGTCTGTATGTCACACTGGTTGTTTATATGTACAGCATGTTACTGTCTGTCTGTCTACCCCTGTCTGTCTGTACAGAGGCCTACCTCTGTCTGTCTGTACAGAGGCCTACCTCTGTCTGTCTGTACAGAGGCCTACCCCTGTCTGTCTGTACAGAGGCCTACCCCTGTCTGTCTGTACAGAGGTCTACCCCTTTCTGTCTGTACAGAGACCTACCCCTGTCTGTCTGTACAGAGACCTACCCCTGTCTGTCTGTACAGACACCTACCCCTTTCTGTCTGTACAGAGGCCTACCCCTGCCTGTCTGTACAGAGGCCTACCCCTGTCTGTCTGTCTGTCTGTCTGTCTACCCCTGTCTGTCTGTACAGAGGCCTACCCCTGCCTGTCTGTACAGAGGCCTACCCCTGTCTGTCTGTCTGTCTACCCCTGTCTGTCTGTACAGAGACCTCCCCCTGTCTGTCTGTACAGAGACCTACCCCTTTCTGTCTGTACAGAGACCTCCCCCTTTCTGTCTGTACAGACACCTACCCCTGTCTGTCTGTACAGAGACCTACCCCTGTCTGTCTGTACAGAGACCTACCCCTTTCTGTCTGTACAGAGGCCTCCCCCTGTCTGTCTGTACAGAGACCTCCCCCTTTTTGTCTGTACAGACACCTACCCCTGTCTGTCTGTACAGAGACCTACCCCTGTCTGTCTGTACAGAGACCTACCCCTTTCTGTCTGTACAGACACCTTCCCCTTTCTGTCTGTACAGAGACCTCCCCCTTTTTGTCTGTACAGACACCTACCCCTTTCTGTCTTTACAGAGACCTACCCCTGTCTGTCTGCACAGAGGCCTCCCCCTGTCTGTCTGTACAGAGGCCCCCCCCTGTCTGTCTGTACAGAGACCTACCCCTGTCTGTCTGTACAGAGACCTACCCCTGTCTGTCTGTACAGAGACCTACCCCTGTCTGTCTGTACAGAGACCTACCCCTTTCTGTCTGGACAGAGACCTACCCCTGTCTGTCTGTACAGAGACCTACCCCGGTGTATGTGTCATTGTTCATTCATCAGTTCTTGTATAGTCCTGTTATGTACATGTCATCTGTACATCTCACTGTTGTTTCTGTCGGTCCAGCTGTCCTGTGCATCCTTTGCATAAAGTGAGGAGCTAAGCTAGTTGATACTGATGGTGCTGGTGTTCCCTCTTTGTTTCCAGGCTATTCTGGACGTGACGATCAACCTGCAGTTCACCCTGGTGGAGACCCTGTGGAAGACCTTCTGGAGGTTTGAAGAGAGCCAGAGTGGAGACACTGGCACACTGGCTGTGTACGTCTTGTCCTGGGACTTCAATATGCTACTAAAGCAACTGTCTTTCTTTTTTTTGGAATATCATGTCATTTTTTTCAAGAATCCTGTGTCATTTTCTAACGTATCTGTATTGTTGTAACAGACATGATGAGTCTGAGAAGCGCCTGCCTAAGGACTGTCTAGTGATCCTGTGTAAGTACGACCCTGTGCTCCGCTGGAGCCGCGACTGTGACAACACCCTGTACCAGGGCCTGGTGGAGATCCTCATCCCCGATGTGCTGCGGCCCATCCCCAGTGAGTTAGAACGTACTACACAACACCACATAATACTGATACAACTACAGAGCAGTATAGAGAGCCTTCAGAAAGTTTTCAAACCTCTTGACCGAATTTTAAAATGGATTACATTGAGATTGTCACTGGCCTAGACACAATAGCCCATAATGTCAACGTGAACTTATGTATTTAGACATTTTTATAAATGAAAATCTGGAATGTCTTGGGTCAATAAGTATTCAACCCCTTTGTTATTGCAAGCCTAAATAAGTTCAGGAGTAAAAATGTACTTAACAAGTCACATAAGTTGCATGGACTCTGTGTGAAACACGATGTTTGAATGACTACCTCCTCTCTGTACCCCACACATACAATTATATGTAAGGTGCCTCAGTCGAGCAGTGAATTTCAAGCACAGATTCAACCATAAAGACCTGGGAGGTTTTCCAGTGCCTCACAAAGAAGGATGAATATCCCTTTGAGCTGAAGGTATTAATTACACTTTGGATGGTGTATCAAGAAGCCGCTCAGGGATTTCACCATGAGGCCAATGGTGACTTTAAAACAGTTACAGAGTTTAATGGCTGTGATAGGAGAAAACTGAGGATGGATCAACAACATTGTAGTTATTCCACAATACTAACCTAAATGACAGAGTGAAAAGAAATAAGCCTGTACAGAATAAAAATATTACAAAACATGCACTAAAGTAATACTGCAAACAAATGTGGCAAAGCAATTCACTTTTTGTCCTGAATAGAAAGTGTTATGTTTGGGGCAAATCCAATACAACACATTACTGATTACCACTCGCCATATTTCCAAGCATAGTGGTGTCTGCATAATGTTATGGGTATGCTTGTAATCATTAAGTACTGGGGAGTTTTTCAGGATAAAAAAAGAAACAGAATGGTGCTAAACACAGTCAGAATCCTAGAGGGAAACCTGGTTCAGTCTGCTTTCCAACAGACACTGAGAGTTGAATTCACCTTTCAGCAGGACAATAACCTAAAACACAAGGCCAAATCTACACTGGAGTTGCTTACCAAGAAGACAGTGAATGTTCCTGAGTGGCCGAGTTACAGTTTTGACTTACTGTAAATCTGCTTGACAATCTGTGGCAAGACCTGAAAATGGTTGTCTAGCAATGATCAACAACCAATTTGGCAGAACTTGATGAATTTGGAAATGAATAATTGGCAAATGTTGCACAATCAATGTGTGGACAGCTCTTAGAGACTTACCTAGAAAGACTGACAGTTGTAATCACTGACAAAGGGGATTCTAACATGTATTGACTCAGGGGGTTGAATACTTATCTAATCAAGATATATTAGTGTTTTTATTTATTTATTTTTACAAATGTTGGAATTTTTCTTCCACTTTGACATTACATAGTATTTTGTGAAGATCGTTGATGGAAAATGACAATTAAATCTATTTTAATCCCACTTTTTACACTACATGTTGTGAATACTTTCTGAAGGCACCTTATAATACTACATAGCACAACATTACACTATACTCAGCGACCTTTTACGCTACTGCTACTCTCTGTTCATCATATATGCATAGTCACTTCAACCATATCTACATGTACATACTACCTCAATCAGCCTGACTAACCGCTGTCTGTATGTAGCCTCACTACTTCTATAGCCTCGCTACTTTTATAGCCTCGCTACTTTTATAGCCTCGCTACTTTTATAGCCTCGCTACTTTTATAGCCTCGCTACTTTTATAGCCTCGCTACTGTTATAGCCTCGCTACTTTTATAGCCTCGCTACTTTTATAGCCTCGCTACTTTTATAGCCTCGCTACTTTTATAGCCTCACTACTGTTATAGCCTCGCTACTTTTATAGCCTCGCTACTTTTATAGCCTCACTACTGTTATAGCCTCGCTACTTTTATAGCCTCGCTACTTTTATAGCCTCGCTACTGTTATAGCCTCGCTACTGTTATAGCCTCGCTACTGTTATAGCCTCGCTACTTTTATAGCCTCGCTACTTTTATAGCCTCGCTACTGTTATAGCCTCGCTACTGTTATAGCCTCGCTACTGTTATAGCCTCGCTACTTTTATAGCCTCGCTACTTTTATAGCCTCGCTACTTTTATAGCCTCGCTACTTTTATAGCCTCGCTACTTTTATAGCCTCACTACTTTTATAGCCTCACTACTTTTATAGCCTCACTACTTTTATAGCCTCACTACTTTTATAGCCTCACTACTTTTATAGCCTCGCTACTTTTATAGCCTCACTACTTTTATAGCCTCACTACTTTTATAGCCTGTCTTTTTTTTTACTGTTATTTTATTTCTTTACTTACCTATTGTTCTCATAATACCTTTTTTGCACTATTGGTTAGAGCCTGTAAGTAGGCATTTCACTGTAAGGTCTACTACACCTGCTGTATTCGGCGCACGTGACAAGTAAACTTTGATTTTATTTTATTTTATTTCAGTACACAAGACATAGCGTTATACTGCACTACATTATACTATGTGACATGACAGAGCTGTAATACAGCCTGTGTGTAGCTGGTGTAGAGGAGTCCGGTGCAGGACAGCAGATATGAGTAATAAACAAATTTACTCTAGATTCCACAAATACAACACAAAATATTCGAGGCCACATTAACGGACCGTATTACAAAACAAACAATTACTCACAAACAAACATGGGGGAACAGAGGGTTAAATAATGAACAAGTAATTGGGGAATTAAAACCAGGTGTGTAAGACAAAGACAAAACAAATGGAAAATAAAATGTGGATCGGCGATGGCTAGAAGGCCGGTGACGTCGACCGCCGCTCGAACAAGGAGAGGGACCGACTTCGGCGGAAGTCGTGACAATAGCACTATATTACACTAATTATCTACATAACATGACATAGGCCTGGTGGAGATTCTACATAACACAATAAAACACAGGTTGTTTGAGTTCAAGGACATTCTGTTCACCACCACATAGGAGAGCACATTTAGTTCAGCCCTGTGTCAACCCCTCTCCCTCTCCTGTCCACAGGTGCCTTAACTCAAGCCATCCGCAACTTTGCCAAGAGTCTGGAGAGTTGGTTGACCAACGCTATGATGAACATCCCAGAAGAGATGGTCCGCATTAAGGTGTGTGTCTGCTTTCATGTGTGTTGGGCAGCATGTGTTGGTTTCTGCGGTGTGTGTGTGTTCTTGGTGAGGTCTTGTCACGCTCTCTTTTCTCACTTCCTCCTCTCATCCTCCAGGTAACGTCAGCCAGTTCGTTTGCCCAGACGCTGCGCAGGTACACCTCTCTGAACCACTTGGCCCAGGCAGCCAGGGCCGTGCTACAGAACACAGCTCAGATAAACCAGATGCTCAGCGACCTCAACCGCGTGGACTTCGCCAATGTTCAGGTCCGTCTGACCTAAGACCTGTGGTTACAGTGTATAGTAACAGTCAGACACTGTCCAGACCATAGACGTGTCATTATATTCATATGATGCAGACCAGCACTGATGGTGATCCCTGTAGTGTTTGTTTGGTAGATGTAGTATAATGTCCTAAAGCTCTGTGTGTTGCTGTTGTTGTTGTCGTACTGACATAACACAGGTGGCCTATGTTACCTTGTCATTCAACTACTATATTTTGTAATTGTGAAGTGACAAAAATATAAGAGGCATGATACTGACGACTCTCTCTCTTTCTCTCCCCTTCCTCCCCTCTTTCTTTCTCTCTCTCACCCCCTCCTCTGTCTCTTTTCCTCTTCCCCTCCTCTCTCTCTCCATACAGGAGCAGGCGTCGTGGGTGTGTCGCTGTGAGGACCGTGTGGTGCAGCAGTTGGAGCAGGACTTCAAGCTGACCCTGCAGCAGCAGAACTCTCTGGAGCAGTGGGCTGCCTGGCTGGACGGGGTGGTCTCCCAGGTCCTAAAGCCCTACCAAGCCAGCGCCGCCTTCCCCAAAGCAGCCAAGCTCTTCCTGCTCAAGTGGTCCTTCTACAGGTGAGAATGGGATTAGTCCCATCTATTCCCACGACTGCTAAATACGGTTGAACATTTCCGGTAATTTCACACATTTTCAACTAGAATCAAATAGGAATAGGCAGGGAGGGAATCCTCCAACTGGGAAATTTGGGGAAGGTCTTAACATTTTACAACACTACTGCTCAGAGACATTTTTTTCCTGGTTAGTCAGGAAATCAAGATTTGTTTATCCATGCCAAACCAAACTCTTCCTCCTCCTCCTCTCCATCCAGTTCCATGGTGATTAGAGACCTGACTCTGCGTAGTGCTGCCAGCTTCGGATCCTTCCACCTGATCAGACTGCTGTATGATGAGTACATGTACTACCTGATAGAACACAGAGTGGCCCAGGCTAAAGGAGAGACACCCATCGCTGTCATGGGAGAGGTACACACACACATACACACATTTACACACACACTCACAGTGGCCTTAGCCAAAAAAAGCTAATGTGCTGTTGATATTAGTTACCATTGTTTAGTTGTTACCATTCAATTGTTACTGACTCATTTCCTATGTCTCTCAGTTCGCCAGTCTTGGCAGGAGTTTGAACCCACTGGATCCAGACAAAGGTAACTACCATCCATGTTGTTTGATACAAAGCACATGGCAGCCAGACATAAAGCTACTTATTGAGGATTGCCCAATCCCAGATCAATCCCTACCCCTTACGCATTTGTGGAGATCTGAGAGCATAGGGGGTAGGGGTTAGGGGTTAGGGACTCATTTGGGATTGGGCAATCTATTCCTCTAACCATGGTTTCTGATATTAACCTTCATCCCACTTGTGTCTGTCTTCCAGAAGAGGAAGAGGAGGAGGAAGAGGAGAGCGATGACGAGTGTCAGGAGCTGTCTCTGCCCTCTGACGGGGCGGGCCTGGGGGAGGAGTCTCTGGAGCCGCCTACCAAGCTGGCCAGAACCGACCAGAGAGTACTCTTCACCACGGGCCAGGACTGAACACACGCACTGATACACACATGCACAAACACACTTCCATTCACAGACTGACTTACACAAATACTCACACATAACTGCATTGATTGATAAACATTTGTATACACACATACACCAAGATACCCTTGTATACACTAATATGTACACTAGAGGTTGACATTCATTCCTGTTCTGTCTTGTCCTGTAAAAATTTTTTTCCTGTAATGCCCGGATCCTGCAGCGTTTCTATAACCCCGGAACTTTCCTGTCCCATTCTGATAAATATCACTCCCGTCCCATGCAGATTTTTACACACAGAAATCATTTATTCCGTTACGCCTCGATCACACCAATAGCGTCATTGCATTTTGGTACACCAGATGTACATTCATTTCCACTGGAACACTGTGTTTGCCTTGCAGCATTTCGTTGCAGAGGCAGTTGCAGTGCGTTCTGTGTGGTGGAAACGTTGGATTTATCAAACGTATGCATCAGACTGTATGTGAAGACGTTCTGTGTGGGGGATACGTTGGATTTATAGAACGTATACATCAGACTGTATGTGAAGACGTTCTGTGTGGTGGAAACGTTGGATTTATCAAACGTATGCATCAGACTGTATGTGAAGACGTTCTGTGTGGTGGAAACGTTGGATTTATAGAACGTATACATCAGACTGTATGTGAAGACGTTCTGTGTGGGGGATACGTTGGATTTATAGAACGTATACATCAGACTGTATGTGAAGACGTTCTGTGTGGGGGATACGTTGGATTTATAGAACGTATACATCAGACTGTATGTGAAGACGTTCTGTGTGGTGGAAACGTTGGATTTATAGAACGTATACATCAGACTGTATGTGAAGACGTTCTGTGTGGTGGAAACGTTGGATTTATAGAACGTATACATCAGACTGTATGTGAAGACGTTCTGTGTGGGGGAAACGTTGGATTTATAGAACGTATACATCAGACTGTATGTGAAGACGTTCTGTGTGGTGGAAACGTTGGATTTATAGAACGTATGCATCAGACTGTATGTGAAGACGTTCTGTGTGGTGGAAACGTTGGATTTATAGAACGTATACATCAGACTGTATGTGAAGACGTTCTGTGTGGGGGAAACGTTGGATTTATAGAACGTATACATCAGACTGTATGTGAAGACGTTCTGTGTGGTGGAAACGTTGGATTTATAGAACGTATGCATCAGACTGTATGTGAAGACGTTCTGTGTGGGGGATACGTTGGAGTTATAGAACGATTACATCAGACTGTATGTGAAGACGGCCTGACAGAAATGGTAGCAGAAGGTGAAGGTTGAACTGTTGTTGAACACATCCAGATGATGCTGCGTACCATTTTGTGTAATGACGCTATCATGTGATCGGGGTGTAGAGTAGTGACTGGCTCCAACTGAAGCGAGGCGTGAGAGTGAGCTGGAAGGAAGGAAATTATCATTAGATTTAGATTTTTTTCATTAAGTGAACGATATCAGGCCTACACAGTTTATTTTAATTAAATGCTCCACACATTACCATCCTGTGGATTGTCGATCCTGTGCTGTCCTGAACATGACTCTAGAACTTCCCATTCCTGACAGACCTGTTCCCATGTCAACCTCTGATGTACAGTTTCAACACACATTTGAGTGTAGATACTGTACACACACACACATGTTCATACACTCAATAAAAAATTCTGCAGTCTCTACACATAGATGCTGACCCATCAGTACACAGACACACACAGACACAGTCCCAATAAGGTCTGTATGGCACAAGTCTGCTGTAAGCACAGATACCACACATGCATGGATGGGCACACAATCACCGGTCCGGCATTGCTGCACAAAGGACACAGGGTGAACTTACACACACACACACACACCCGACCCATGGAGTGAAGAGTGTTTGTTGTCACTTGAATGGATCTGTGTATTGAACAAGGACCTGCCATGTTTCTCTGTATTGGTGTCACTGGCTGACAACAGGGCAGCACAATGTACATGCCAACCTAAACTACCCTCCAACAACGGTCTGCTGTACCAAGGTGGTCCTAAAGATGTGACGGTTAACAGTTTGTCCTCCCTTACCCAACCCTTCTGTATAGGGAGGAACGGAGGGAGGAAGAGGAAATGGCTGCTTACGATTCTGCAGTTCTAAATTGTTCATTTAGCTCTCACTCTCATGTCAATCAAAGCCCAAGAGCCAGTCAGAAGGAGATGGGGCATGTGGGTGACAGCAGATAGACTGTAAAGAGAGTTGTTGTGTGTGTTTTTGATGCCCGTGGGGTGTGTGTGTTTTTGATGCTCGTGGTGTGTGCGTGTGTGTGTGTGTGTGCTGGGGTCCTACTGCTGTGCTGTATTTTTAGGGTGCGATTGAACATGCGTGGATTTATGTGATTGTGTGTGTGTGTGTGTGTGTCTTGTAACGTGTGTCTGGTTGTACGATTGTTGAGTCTGTGCTTCAGAAGAAGTGTTGACTGTATATTTGGTGGATATTTTCAAAGGCATTCAAAATCATTTTGGGTGAATGTTTTTATTGGTTCTTTTTAATTTGATTTGTTCCTTTCCTGAAAAAGAGTGTCGTGGTTTTGGGGGTTCCTGTTACAACCACTCACACACGCACACAAAAGATAAAACCCTGGTTTAAAGGTGTTTCCATGTCAACCCCACAGATGTGGAACAGTAGTCCCACCATTTCTCTCCACTGCAGCGTCCATCTGCCTCTGCTGCTGAATGTGCAGTTCTGTACAGAGAGATCTGTTCAATATATATTCCTGTTTGTGTTTTCAAGTGCTTCATTGCCATCTGTTTTATTGGTTTCTGTTGAGACCTTTGTGGCCTCTTGTCGTCCACACGTCATTGCGCCAGCCTTATTTTTTATGTTTGTTTATCTTTTTCATTTCTGCACCAGACATTTCTGATTTCAAATAATTACTTTGTTTACATATTCCAAGAAGGACTGTGCTGGACTGAGTTAAAATGCGATAATATAATTATATATATGTGTGTCACTCTATTTCCTTTTCATTGTCACAAAGTGAACCTTTCTTGTCTGGTGATGTGGTGTCAATCTGTCACACACTAAGTATATTTTGTGTGTATGTGTATTTACTGAGAGTCGTTATTGAGTGTGAGTATGTATGTTTGATTTCAGTTCTCCTCAAATGAGCTCTCCATACATAGACGCGCCAAGGGTCCTGCTTCGTTTGCACAGTCACAGTCAATGACTGTCCTTTTATATGGTGAGATGTCAGTAGCCTGATCCCAAATATGTTTGTACTATCTTGCCAACTCTTGGTTTGACAATGACCATATAAGTTGGCGAGACAGCACAAACTGATCAGGTACCAGGCTAGAATATAACAGTTCTGCCTATTTATCACAGACAGTCTCCACTTGGAGATCCCTATAGATCTCTTTCATGTACAGTACTGTATATCTGTGTCTGATGGAATCGCAGCACACAGGTGTAAGGTATTCTGAGGAAAACCCTTACAGTCGGTGCCATTGTTGTATGGGTTTAGCATGGTCCCAGATCTATTTGTGCTGTCTTATAGAAGTTGGAATGACAGCACAAGCAGATCTGGGGTCAGGCTCGATGTGAAACGAGACAGGGGAATCAGACACCCTATCTTCCTCTACATCTCTCATTCTGTCTCACTCGTTTCCTTCCTGCTAAAGTTTTTCTGCTGTTGTTTTGTTGTTGAAGCCATTTTCATAGAACATTGTCCACCTCGATCAGTTCGGTTGTTGAACATGTATTGTATGAACATTTCATTGCATTTAAGTGTCCCAAGAATGTTTTCAAAGGCAGCAATGCATATCTTGAGCACGCAGCGTGGACCTCTAAACCAGCATGTTTAACACTCTGGGGCGTCTGCTTCTACCACAGCTGATGATATATCCTCCCATGTCCTGCGGATCTCCCGATACGATGGCCATTCTTTTCCAGACAAAAATGTTTGTCATTTTTATAGAGTTCAGTTTCTTACTTCTAAAAACAAAAACGGTATTGTGTGGCAGTGTTTTATGAATTTGGTCAAATACACGTATGACTGTGCCTTTGGGAGGTTGTAGAATGCACTTCAAATGTTTTTAATTTTAAAGATATAAAATAAATTAAGAATTTTTTAAGTTGTCATACCCTTGCCCTTGTTTTCTCCTCTGAAATGTACAGACTAGTTTCCGTTGGAGCAGGATGTGGGGACTCTACACTGTACTTTCCATCACAGTGGCTGTGGTGCATTCATTAGTGCAAACTGTTTCAGAAAATAAATGTTTATATTGGACAAATGTATGTAGGTCCCCACCCATTTCGTCCAGTTTAATTCCGTTTGGTTCCTAGTAAATACACCCCTGGTCTGTCACATAGTCTTTGTGGTAAGCACTGCTCAGAATCAAATACAATTTTATTTTTCACATGCTTACTTACAAAAGAGCTCAGGTTCAGCTTCCTGTCCCCATTCGGTGTGACAGGAATTGAGAAACTGTAATACTAACACACACACACACCACACACAAACGACCACAGTAAATACATTTTCCTGAAAACAGACTGTGGTCAAGTTACGTTGGGGTCTTAACCTACATTGTAATAGATTGTGGTGAAAGCACAAGGCTTTAAGTGATTTACTTACTCTTTGATAGGCATTTAGTTAATGTGTTGTTGTTGTCTACATGCTGGTACTACTACAGTTAAGGTAGTCTCGCTGCTCTCGCATAGCCAAACAGGCACTAATTAACCTAGAACTCTGGAAGTAAATAGGAATTTGTTCTTAACTGACTTAAAGGTTAAATAAAAAGGTGAGGCTATATGAGGCAGCTCTCTAGTGACCCCTAGTGGTAGCAATGGGATAGTAATTTAACTAGGCCTACTCCAGCCAAACCCTAGGACGACACTGGGCCAATTGTGCGCTGCCCTGTGGAACTCCCAATCACGGCCGGATGTTATACAGCCTGGAATCGAACCAGGTACTGTAGTGACGCCTCTTGCACTGACCAACTGGCAGGTGTCTTCCCTGACATTTTCAACATGCCCCTGATTGAGTCTGTAATACCAACATGTTTCAAGCAGACCACCATAGTCCCTGTGCCCAAGAACACAAAGGCAACCTGCCTAAATGACTACAGACCCGTAGCACTCACGTCTGTAGCCATGAAAGGCTGGTAATGGCTCACATAAACACCATTATCCCAGAAACCCTAGACCGACTCCAATTTGCATACCGCCCAAACAGATCCACAGATGATGCAATCTCTATTGCACTCCACACTGCCCTTTCCCACCTGGACAAAAGGAACACCTATGTGAGAATGCTATTCATTGACCTCAGCTCAGCGTTCAACACCATAATACCCTCAAAGCTCATCACTAAGCTAAGGATCTTGGGACTAAACACATCCCTCTGCAACTGGATCCTGGACTTCCTGACTGGCCGCCCCCAGGTGGTGAGGGTAGGTAGCAACACATCTGCCACGCTGATCCTCAACACTGGAGCCCCCCAGGGGTATGTGCTCAGTCCCCTCCTGTACTCCCTGTTTACTCACGACTGCATGGCCAGGCACGACTCCAACACCATCATTAAGTTTGCAGATGACAAAACATTGGTAGGCCTGATCACCGACAACAATGGGAAAGCCTATAGGGAGGAGGTCAGAGACCTAGCCGGATGGTGCCAGAATAGCAACCTATCCCTCAACATAACCAAGACTAAGGAAATGATTGTGGAATACAGGAAAAGGAGGACCGAGTACGCCCCCATTCTCATCGACTGGGCTGTAGTGGAGCAGGTTGAGAGCTTCAAGTTCCTTGGTGTCCACATCACCAACAAACTAGAATGTTCCAAACACACTAAGACAGTCGTGAAGAGGGCATGACAAAGCCTATTCCCCCTCAGGAAACTAAAAAGATTTGGCATGGGTCCTCAGATCCACAAAAGTTTCTACAGCTGCAACATTGGGAGCATCACTGCCTGGTAGGGCAATTGCTCGGCCTCCGACCGCAAGGCACAGCAGAGGGTAGTGCGTACGGCCCAGTTCATCACTGGGGCTAAGCTGCCTGCCATCCAGAACTTCTACACCAGGCGGTGTCAGAGGAAGGCCCTAAAAATTGTCAAAGACCCCAGCCACCCCAGTCATAGACGGTTCTCTCTACTACCCCATGGCAATCCGTACCAGAGTGCCAAGTCTAGGACAAAAAGGCTTCCCAACAGTTTTTACCCCCAAACCATATGACTCCTGAACAGGTAATCAAATGGCTACCCAGACTATTTGCATTGTGTGCCCCCCAACCACTCTTTTACACTGCTGCTACTCTCTGTTTATCATATATATATACCATACCAAGATGGCATCACACAAATTATCAATAAACCTACCAGGTACCACCCCAAAGCTGTAAACACGGGCACCCTCATAGATATCATCCTAACCAACTTACCCTCTAAATACACTAAATACAACCAAGATCTCAGCGATCACAGCCCCATTGCCTGCATCCGTAATGGATCAGTGGTCAAACAACCTCCACTCATCACTGTCAAACGCTCCCTGAAACACTTCACCGAGCAGGCCTTTCTAATCGACCTGGCCCGGGTATCCTGGAAGGATATTGACCTCATCCCGTCAGTAGAGGATGCCTGGTTATTTAAAAAAAATGCCTTCCTCACCATCTTAAATAAGCATGCCCCATTCAATAAATTTAGAACCAGGAACAGATATAGCCCTTGGTTCTCTCCTGACCTGACTGCCCACTGATAAATCCACTATAATTGATCATTTCAATAAGCATTTCTCTATGGCTGGCCATACTTTCCACCTGGCTACCCCTACCCCGGTCAACAGCACTGCACCCCCCACAGCAACTCGCCCAAGCCTTCCCCATTTCTCCTTCTCCCAACTCCAGTCAGCTGATGTTCTGAAAGAGCTGCAATATCTGGACCCCTACAAATCAGCCGGGCTAGACAATCTGGACCCTTTCTTTCTAAAATTATCTGCCGAAATTGTTGCAACCCCTATTATTAGCCTGTTCAACTTCTCACGTCGTCTGAGATCCCCAAAGATTGGAAAGCAGCTGCGGTCATCCCCCTCTTCAAAGGTGGGAACACTCTTGACCCAAACTGCTACAGACCTATATCCTACCTTGCCTTTCCAAGGTCTTCGAAAGCCAAGTCAACAAACAGATTCCCGACCATTTCGAATCCCACCGCACCTTCTCCACTATGCAATCTGGTTTCAGAGCTGGTCATGGTGCACCTCAGCCACGCTCAAGGTCCTAAACGATATCTTAACTGTCATCGATAAGAAACAATACTGTGCAGCCGTATTCATTGACCTGGCCAAGGCTTTCGACTCTGTCAATCACCACATCCTCATTGGCAGACTCGATACCCTTGGTTTCTCAAATGATTGCCTCGCCTGGTTCACCAACTACTTCTCTGATAGAGTTCAGTGTGTCAAATCGGAGGGCCTGTTGTCCGGGCCTCTGGCAGTCTCTATGGGGGTGCCACAGGGTTCAATTCTTGGGTCGACTCTCTTCTCTGAAAACATCAATGATGTCGCTCTTACTGCTGGTGAGTCTCTGATCCACCTCTACGCAGACGACACCATTCTGCATACTTCTGGCCCTTCTTTGGACACTGTGTTAACAACCCTCCAGACGAGCTTCGATGCCATACAACTCTCCTTCCGTGGCCTCCAACTGCTTTTAAATACAAGTAAAACTAAATGCATGCTCTTCAACCGATCGCTGCCTGCACCTGCCCGCCCGTCCAGCATCACTACTCTGGACGGTTCTGACTTAGAATATGTGGATAACTACAAATACCTAGGTGTCTGGTTAGACTGTAAACTCTCCTTCCAGACTCACATCAAACATCTCCATTCCAAAGTTAAATCTAGAATTGGCTTCCTATTTTGCAACAAAGCATCCTTCACTCATGCTGCCAAACATACCCTCGTAAAACTGACCATCCTACCGATCCTCGACTTCGGTGATGTCATTTACAAAATAGCCTCCAATACCGTACTCAATAAATTGGATGCAGTCTATCACAGTGCCATCCGTTTTGTCACCAAAGCCCCATGTACTACCCACCACTGCGACCTGTACGCTCTCGTTGGCTGGCCCTCGCTTCATACTCATCGCCAAACCCACTGGCTCCAGGTCATCTACAAGACCCTGCTAGGTAAAGTCCCCCCTTGTCTCAGCTCGCTGGTCACCATAGCAGCACCCACCTGTAGCACGCGCTCCAGCAGGTATAGCTCTCTGGTCACCCCCAAAACAAATTCTTCCTTTGGCCGCCTCTCCTTCCAGTTCTCTGCTGCCAATGTCTGGAACGAACTACAAAAATCTATGAACCTGGAAACACATCTCCCTCACTAGCTTTAAGCACCAGCTGTCAGAGAAGCTCACAGATTACTGCACCTGTATATAGCCCATCTATAATTTAGCCCAAACAATTACCTCTTCCCCTACTGTATTTATTTATTTTGCTCCTTTGCACCCAATTATTTCTATCTCTACTTTGCACATTCTTCCATTCCAGTGTTATACTTGCTATATTGTATTTTCTTTGCCACCATGGCCTTTTTTGCCTTTACCTTCCTTATCTCACCTCATCGCTCACATTGTAAATAGACTTATTTTTCTACTGTATTATTGACTGTATGTTTGTTTTACTCCATGTGTTGTTGTATGTGTCGAACTGCTTTGCTTTATCTTGGCCAGGTCGCAATTGTAAATGAGAACTTGTTCTCAATTTGCCTACCTAGTTAAATAAAGGTGAAATAAATAATAAATAAAATATGCAAAGTCACTTTAACTATACATTCATGTACATACTTCCTCAATCAACCCGACTAACCGGTGCCTGTATGTAGCCTCGCTGCTGTTATTTTTCACAGTCTTTTTATTTCTTGACTTAACTATTGTTCACCTAATAGCTTTATTGCACTGTTGGTTAGAGCCTGTAAGTAAGCATTTCACTGTAAGATCTACACCTGTTCTATTTGGCGCACGTGACACACTTTGATTTATTTGACCGATGCGCCACTCAGGATCCCAAACACTAGTCTTGCACCTTCATAAAGCATTATGGAACACACTAACAGAAACAAAACTGGACACACAAGTAAAAAAAATGTTGACTTTTCACCCTTTTAATTCAACAGAATATTGCTGCTGGTGGTCATTTTATTCACAAAACCAACACTGTGCCTTGCAAAATGCAGACTCCAATACAGTGCCCAAGCTGCCATTCTTCCTCAAGAGTTAGTGATTCAACAGGTCTGGGTCATGTTCATTTGGGCACACAGTACCAAAACCTTTTGCAACAGACAATTTGCACTTATTGGACAAGTCCAGGTAGTCCCTCCTTGTTTCAGTCTGTTAGTCCCTTATGAATACAACCCTGAGGTTAACAACCTCAACAACCATAAATTGCCATCTTACTCATGACTTCAACCATAGCTTATTCCAGTGCAACCTTAACTCACTCTGAATAGGGACAGGAGTTTTTCCCTGACCAGGGACCCTAGTTAGGGTTGCAAAATTCTGTGAACTTTCAATAAATTCCCTGGTTTTCCAGAAATTCGAGTTGGGAGGATTCTGGATTTCATGCTTATTTCCTCCTGATTCTGGGAATCCTCCTACTGGTATTTCAGGGAATTTATTGAAAGTTCCTGGAATTTTGCAAGCAGCCCCGTTTAAAGCCTATAACTATGGCCACAGGTTTTTCCCTGGGCAGGGATAACGTCTGTCCCCAATGACCATCAGAAGGTGATCTAACTGGTGGGAGGCCAGGACATCTTTTATTGGAACTTTATTCAAAACAATTGAAAAATAAAAAACAAAAACGTACAATGTAGAAGACCATGTCACAGATCAAGGAAAACTAAAACTTCTAACACCATTCGTCTCCCGTGCAACAGGTTGAGTTAAACAGACTAGTGTTATGTGATGTATGCAGTAGGTAACTTCCCACTGTAGATGTACCCGTAGTTATGTTAACTAGCATTCCACAATCACTGAAGTCTTCCGCTGTGCAAACACACAAAGACACTCATACAGACACTCACGTTTATCGTAAGTTGTGGGGACACATTCTAAATACTGTAGTCACACACACACAGAGAGAAAACAAAAATATAATTCACAGAACATAAAATCAAAACCAAAGCTCAAAATGTATGAAGACCAAGCAACTTAGGCGATGGGAATATTCCAAATGAAGGAGAAATCAAACTACCAAGCAATTAAAATAATCACCTTTAAAAGCAAAACCTCCCACTCTTAATCATTTTACCATTAACGTAATTGATTGTAATCTTTATAAATCAATGTTAATTTCAGTAAATGCAGTATTAGTAGTGTAGGACTAGAAGGAAGTCACTTGAATAGACAGTTTGGCTGTGGTAAATACAATTAAAAAAGGGGAAAGTGGGATTTCATTGGGTGAGTGATGAGCATTTCCGGAAGTAAATCTGTCTTTCATGGTTTCGAGTTCAAATCTCCCAAGTTCATGTTTTTATTGACAGATAAAACAAGGGAAGATTTCAGGGAACCAAAATGAAAGATAACAGTCCCTAGAAATCCATCCCATTATTCAGCTCACAGGCAAAGCAATAGTTTGTTCTCTTCGCATATTTATTTAAACAAGTGGTGAGTTGGACAGGGAAAGGGGAGGGACAGGGAAAGGACTGCCAGCTCAGAATCCCTTCAGAACAAAAAATATATAATTTTTTATTTATTTTTTTAAATGGCCCGGATTCTGTTGACTGGTTGGGTTAAGTGGTAGTAGCCTTTCTTTATTCTCGCTCTTTATGAGTCTCAGCCGAGCCTCTCACTGTGTCTGGAGAGAAAGAACAGAGTAAGAGTACAGAGTTAGAGAACCACAACAACCAGTAACATCTTCAGCCTGGATGCCAAAAACAGACTGCAACCCAGGCCAGTACAACCTCAGGACAGAACGCACACACCTAGGCAACATACAACTTGTTAGACATACACATCTGAGAACTGTCACAGTACACTCAGGGTGTAACTTTACCTGCTGGCCTTGCTGAGGGGTAGCAGGCTGTCCTGGGGCCTGTCCTGTTTGGCCGTAGTAAGCAGCCTGCTGCCTGTAGTACTCTGCCCAGGCTGCACTGTAGTCCTGCTGGCCTCCACCTGGGGCTGCTGGGGCACCTGCTGCTCCTGGCCCTGCTGCAGAGCCTCCTGCCTGGGCTAGGGGAGCAGAGGAGAGGGGTCTTATGGATGAAGAAGAGATATGCTATGATCGACAAGGTTAACATGATGAAAGATTCATGTTCTTAAAGCACTGGTTCACTTCAAAATTAAAGTTTGTCAGATGATTTTAGACCTTGAAAGTAATCTAAAGTCAAGCGTAGTCAACATCCCACAACAGTAGAGACAGCTATACGCCTCGATACAAAATTACATGGGAAAGATAGACACGGTCTAAAATGACTAAATTAGACAGTGCCCATCTTTCCTATTCTAAGAGGGAAACAACTGCCGTCTTTCCTCCTGTGGTGTTATACTAGTAACTATAGTGGACCAGTGGTCTCACCAACACCCATCTTCTTGTAGTATTCTTCCCAGGCCTTGGTGTAGTCAGGCTGGCCCCCAGGGGTCTGGCTGGCCTGGGGCTGGTCTCCAGGTGCTGGGCCACCAGCGGTGGGGTTGGTGGGGGGCTGGCTGGGCCCTGCTCCCCCTGGCTGCCCTCCCTGGTAGTACTGGCCATAATAGGCTGCCCAGGCTGCGTTAGGGTCCGCGGCACCGGCTGCCTTGCCTAAAAAAGATGGCAGTTGGAGGTGAGGTCCTCATAGGGCTGAGCGTGCCCTGCTATCTGCCTGTGCTTAGAAACCAGGGGACAGAGAGAGATAGGGGGAGTTATTATCAATAGCCAACACAGAAAGACATTCTCCCATCACAGATGATTTTGATAATAGTTGCAGGGTTATGTACCACTAAAAGCTAGCCTGGCCCCAGTTTGTGCTGTACTCCTATGGACATTGTGACACCAGACAATGGAGTTGGCAAGAGAGCAGAAACATATCTGGGACCAGGCTAACTAAAACCTGCTCTCTGTTGTAACCACTGTTTTGAGATGACAAGGAGATAAAACTATATAGTAGGAAACCCCAAAAGAGACCACTGGTAGGCTGGATGGAGTTGACTCCATATTGCTTTCCCTTTCTCAGTCTTTTCAAATAAGTGATTACAGCGAGAGAAAACATTGGGAGGCCATTGAAAGTTATAGTTCCAATGTAACCATTTCCTGTCCACAGTGAGGGTCTGAAAGTTCAATGTTGCAGGTCACTCACTGGGGTCGTGGGTTACTTGGGGCTGCCACTGCTGGTAGGTGTTGCCCCAGCCCTGTGGGGGGTAGCCATGAAGACCTCCACTTGAGAGGGATAGAGAAAACCCAGTTACTACTCAGTAGACTTCCATTGGTCCAATCAATGATTGTATCGTTGTAATGTAACATTTTAGCCAGTAGAGGCCTGTAAAAGCCAGAGTTTGGGATGACTACATTTCCAGTCTCCACTCACTGTGGTCCAGGGGCTCCTGGGGGTCCTGGGTTGTAGGGACCAGGATTATAGGGACCCATGGGGCCTGGTCCGCCAGGACCTGGACAAACAGGGCAGAGGGGACCCTGGAAAGCACAACCAGTTAGATGCATAGACATTATGTTCACATCTATGGTGAAAAGACTGAAAGCAACTCAATTGCCAGTTTGACTCCATTGATTGTGCGTTGAAGCAATCATGTCCATTTCCCCAAATGAGTTTCCCAACACCACAAACCCATCCATCCATCCTTCAGCCCTTTCCTCCTTACCCTGAGCAGGAACCCTGCATACCTCGATCTTGTCCTCGATGAGCTGCTTGGCGTGATCTATCTGCTGCGGAGAGCCTCGAATGACAAAGAGCTTGAAGTTAGGGTCCCCGTTGGGGGGCAGCTGGCGGGAGATCTCCACAAAGGCCCCAGTCTGCTGGTTGATGGCCTTGATGTTCTCCCCGCCCCGTCCGATCACCAGGCCACACTTGTGGGCCGGAATGGAGAAAGTCATCTCCCCTCCTCCACCACCAGGGGGACCCCAGCTCCCCTGGTCCCCTCTGCTGCGGCCCCTGCCGCCACCACTCGGGGACATGCCTGGAGGCCCGGGAGGACCCTGAGAAGGAAGGAGGGTGGAAGAGAGAGAGGAAAAAAAGAGGGTGGAAGAGAGAGAGAAAAGGAGGGTGGGAGAGAGAGAGAAAAGGAGGGTGGGAGAGAGAGAGAAAAGGAGGGTGGGAGAGAGAGAGAAAAGGAGGGTGGGAGAGAGAGAGAAAAGGAGGGTGGGAGAGAGAGAGAAAAGGAGGGTGGAAGAGAGAGAGAAAAGGAGGGTGGGAGAGAGAGAGAAAAGGAGGGTGGAAGAGAGAGAGAAAAGGAGGGTGGAAGAGAGAGAGAAAAGGAGGGTGGAAGAGAGAGGGAAAAAAAGAGGGTGGAAGAGAGAGAGAAAAGGAGGGTGGAAGAGAGAGAGAAAAGGAGGGTGGAAGAGAGAGAGAAAAGGAGGGTGGAAGAGAGAGAGAAAAGGAGGGTGGAAGAGAGAGAGAAAAGGAGGGTGGAAGAGAGAGAGAAAAGGAGGGTGGGAGAGAGAGAGAAAAGGAGGGTGGGAGAGAGAGAGAAAAGGAGGGTGGGAGAGAGAGAAAAGGAGGGTGGGAGAGAGAGAAAAGGAGGGTGGGAGAGAGAGAGAAAAGGAGGGTGGGAGAGAGAGAGAAAAGGAGGGTGGGAGAGAGAGAGAAAAGGAGGGTGGGAGAGAGAGAGAAAAGGAGGGTGGGAGAGAGAGAGAAAAGGAGGGTGGGAGAGAGAGAGAAAAGGAGGGTGGGAGAGAGAGAGAAAAGGAGGGTGGGAGAGAGAGAGAAAAGGAGGGTGGGAGAGAGAGAGAAAAGGAGGGTGGGAGAGAGAGAGAAAAGGAGGGTGGGAGAGAGAGAAAAGGAGGGTGGGAGAGAGAGAAAAGGAGGGTGGGAGAGAGAGAAAAGGAGGGTGGGAGAGAGAGAGAAAAGGAGGGTGGGAGAGAGAGAGAAAAGGAGGGTGGGAGAGAGAGAGAAAAGGAGGGTGGGAGAGAGAGAGAAAAGGAGGGTGGGAGAGAGAGAGAAAAGGAGGGTGGAAGAGAGAGAGAAAAGGAGGGTGGAAGAGAGAGAGAAAAGGAGGGTGGAAGAGAGAGAGAAAAGGAGGGTGGAAGAGAGAGAGAAAAGGAGGGTGGAAGAGAGAGAGAAAAGGAGGGTGGAAGAGAGAGAGAAAAGGAGGGTGGAAGAGAGAGAAAAGGAGGGTGGAAGAGAGAGAGAAAAGGAGGGTGGAAGAGAGAGAGAAAAGGAGGGTGGAAGAGAGAGAGAAAAGGAGGGTGGAAGAGAGAGAGAAAAGGAGGGTGGAAGAGAGAGAGAAAAGGAGGGTGGAAGAGAGAGAGAAAAGGAGGGTGGAAGAGAGAGAGAAAAGGAGGGTGGAAGAGAGAGAGAAAAGGAGGGTGGAAGAGAGAGAGAAAAGGAGGGTGGAAGAGAGAGAGAAAAGGAGGGTGGAAGAGAGAGAGAAAAGGAGGGTGGAAGAGAGAGAGAAAAGGAGGGTGGAAGAGAGAGAGAAAAGAAGGGTGGAAGAGAGAGAGAAAAGGGTCTTAATACAATTTATATTTAAGTTCTGGTCCTGGACATCAGAAAGTCAGTTTGTTTAAAATGAGGATATTTACCTCCTAATAACAGTAATGTACTGAATGGGGAATTATGGGAATGCTCTAGGACTATCATTTGTCTAGGTTATGGAGTCCATTTGTTTACAATGTTCCATTTGTTTACAATGTTCCAGTGGTTCACTAAATGTGTTGAATGTTGTATGTTCCACAAGGCACGGCATCATGGCAGCTCTAATACACTTGTATGTAAACAGTTCCAAGCTGGCATGTGAGCAGTGGCTGTTTTTCAGATACTCTACGTGTGTGTGTGTGTGTGAGGTATGTACCCCCTGTCCTACCTCCTCTCTGACCCTGATGCTCTGCAGTAGCTCCTGGATGATCTGGGCAGCATTGTCACAGCAGTCTGGTGGGCCCATGATGTGGGCCATCTTATCAGGACCTGTGCCATCATCTGCAACGACAGGACATTTCCTCTGAGACTTGTGCAACACCACAACCAGAATGTAGAGCTTGTTAGTAGACACCACACAACTTGTGAGTAAACCGTGTAAATGAGTCGAGTAGAAGTAGTTCATATGACATGACTATGAAACGTTATATACCTGGTTTAAACTGTATCCTAACTCCTGCGTCGTTCTGAATCTTCTTGATCATCTCCCCGTTGCGACCAATCACCACCCCGACAGAGTGTCGTGGCACTGGAACCTAGCCAATCAGAGAGCAGGTTAGACAGCGCCAAATAGATTAGACTGATAGCTATAGGAAGGTGCTCACTCTCATACAAATAAAACCTGTGATGGGGAATGTGAGTCCCTCTCCACACACACCCCCCCCTCTCACTTACGTCCATGGCTCCCCCACCTCCCCCCATGCGGGAGCCATATTCGTTCCTGTCTCCGAAGCCAGGCTGATTCCTCTCCCTCAGTATCTCCTGCACCAACTCCATGGCTTGCTGAGCAGACCCACAGGACACATTTTCTAATTCAAACAACTTTATGAAGTCTCCTTAGGGAGAACAGCATTAGCACATCAAAAGTTGCTACCAAATCCCCCATCTGCAGAGCTGCAGTACAGCATGCCAATTCAATATGGGATGCAGATTGTAGCAAGGCCTTGTGTTACCTCCACTTTGTATGGCTCCCCGATGATGCGCAGGGGCTTGTCCATGTTGGGTCCCTGAGACGCGTCCTGAATCAGGATCATCTTCACTCCTGCTCGCTCCTGTCAACGCCGCAGACAGACAGCATGGTCTGCTCAACCAACTGATGGCAATGATTCACTCAACTCTCACTCACATGGCCCATGAAACACTTGTGTAATGCGATACGAGATTTTCCTGCTTATATTTCTTTCTTGCGCTGTAGATTTAACAACCCAAAAAATTATTTGCATGACTGCACACATCAGCCTGTTTGTGATGAAACTGTCAATATCTCAAAACACACACGTCAATGTGTTGTGGAACACTTCTCTGGCTACTGGTGAGGCCGACTGACTGTTTGTATATACCTGTAGCTGTTTGATGGTCTCCCCTCCCTTGCCGATGATGAGGCCAGCCTTGCCTGCGGGAATCATCATCTCCTGCCCTGAGCCACTCTGTCCATTGGTCGCCTCGTGGAAGGATGAGGGGGGCGTGCCCCTCCCCCGAGACACAATCTCATCCAATAAAATCTTGGCTTTCCTAGTCAGAGGGGAAGAGCGAGAGGGGTGGGTCAGCTCAACTGATGAGTGCAACAGCACACATTAATAGTGGAACTACAGAGATATGCCATACATAAAGATAGCGCTGTGTAAATTCAGTGGATAGAGGTGAACAGCATCTTGTGATAACAATACAAAATGTCACAATTAGCTAGTAGGATCTCACTTACTGTATGGAGTCTGGGGACCCTGTGAGAGAGACACTCCTCTCTGGTAAACCTCCACTGTCTGAAAACAACCAACAGTCAATTACACACACGAAGAGAGTTCAACTATAGCTCTGGTTCTAACCATTGACTATAAAGGCCCCACTTGCCAGTCCCTCACCTGAGGCTATCTGAACCTTGCAGCCTGATTCCTGCTGGATCTTGTTGATCTGTTCTCCGCCCCGGCCAATGACTGGAGGAGAGGAAGAGGGGAGAGCTGTTAGTTTTATTGATTCTGATGTTCATGATGAGTCCAGTAATGTTCAAATTCAACACATGAACACAAAAAAACGAATCCGGTGACCATGTTGGAGAAAGTGCACTTACTGAGTCCCACCATTCCATCAGGAACACTGTACTCCTCTGAGGTGGTTGTGAGCCTGGCACTGTGGGAGAGAGAAGCCAAGCACAACAGTTCGTTATCCAAATCGTCAACATATTGTCACCATTAATCTTCTGCTGAAGAACTAATTCCAATCACCTATTCCTATTTCACTTCATTTTAGAGATCTACTTGGATTGTTATGGATTAAATTATGCTAATGACTTACCTCTGCTGGGCCAGTGCTGCCAGTTGGGCTCCGATAGCTGTAAAAGGAAAGAGAGAAAGAAAGAGATATATAGAGAGAGGACAGGGCTCAGATTACTGACACACTGAAAAATGAGGACAAGACAAACACAGGTGATGCCCACAGTGACAGACCAGGGGAGAGGGTTTGGATAGTACAGACACCGACCAGGGGAGAGGGTTTGGATAGTACAGACACTGACCAAGGAAGAGGGGCGAAACAGTACTGACACAGAACAGGGGCCGGACAGTACAGACACCGACCAGGGGAGAGGGGCCGGATGGTACAGACACCAACCAGGGGAGAGGGGCCGGATGGTACAGACACCGACCAGGGGAGAGGGGCCGGACAGTACAGACACCGACCAGGGAAGAGGGTTTGGATAGTACAGACACCGACCAGCGAAGAGGGTTTGGATAGTACAGACACCGACCAGGGGAGAGGGTTTGGATAGTACAGACACCGACCAGGGGAGAGGGTTTGGATAGTACAGACACCGACCAGGGGAGAGGGTTTGGATAGTACAGACACCGACCAGGGGAGAGGGTTTGGATAGTACAGACACTGACCAAGGAAGAGGGGCGAAACAGTACTGACACAGAACAGGGGCCGGACAGTACAGACACCGACCAGGGGAGAGGGGCCGGACAGTACAGACACCGACCAGGGGAGAGGGTTTGGATAGTACAGACACCGACCAGGGAAGAGGGTTTGGATAGTACAGACACCGACCAGCGAAGAGGGTTTGGATAGTACAGACACCGACCAGGGGAGAGGGTTTGGATAGTACAGACACCGACCAGGGGAGAGGGTTTGGATAGTACAGACACCGACCAGGGGAGAGGGTTTGGATAGTACAGACACCGACCAGGGGAGAGGGTTTGGATAGTACAGACACCGACCAGGGGAGAGGGTTTGGATAGTACAGACACCGACCAGGGGAGAGGGTTTGGATAGTACAGACACCGACCAGGGGAGAGGGTTTGGATAGTACAGACACCGACCAGGGGAGAGGGTTTGGATAGTACAGACACCGACCAGGGGAGAGGGTTTGGATAGTACAGACACCGACCAGGGGAGAGGGTTTGGATAGTACAGACACCGACCAGGGAAGAGGGTTTGGATAGTACAGACACCGACCAGGGGAGAGGGTTTGGATAGTACAGACACCGACCAGGGGAGAGGGTTTGGATAGTACAGACACCGACCAGGGAAGAGGGTTTGGATAGTACAGACACCGACCAGCGAAGAGGGTTTGGATAGTACAGACACCGACCAGGGGAGAGGGGCGAAACAGTACTGACACAGAACAGGGGCCGGACAGTACAGACACCGACCAGGGGAGAGGGTTGACATTCCTGTAAGACATAGAGCAGGTTTTGTAGGTAGTAGGAGACATGAGGAAGAGCAACTTACAGAGAGCTGTGGCTGAGTCCACATCACTCTGTGGAGCCATTTTCTTGCTCTCAGGTTGATCTGTGGGAAGAAAAAAACAAGTAAACAAAGGTTGAATCTGATCTCACAATAATCTGTGTGCACACACTCCAGTTATCAGACGTTCACATGGGCAGTGGCCCTTTCACAGTCCCCAGCAGTGTGTGTGTGTGTGTGTGTGTACCTGGGTCCTCCAGCTGTCGTTTCTGTGCTGTGAAGGGAAAGACGTCTGGTGCATTGATGTTGTTCATAGGGGCTACCCCTGCACATTCACCAATCTTGGCAGCAATCTGATGCACAAAAGTTGAAGTCACTTGAACACATAACAGATATTCAAAGAGCGATGACATGATGAGAATGTCTGATTTATTTGTGCTGGTCCTGGGTATTAACTAACGTTGATAAGCAACTTCAAATATTACATGAGATGCTAATTGTTTGTTAGCGGAATGATGGTAATTCAACTCAAGCGGGCAAACTTAACAGTGTTGGCTGGCTAGCTGAGGATATATACTTTGTTGGGAATGCACTCAAAAACACAGACACGCTGAGGGCTCGAAGCCTGCTTGTCCATCATCAGGACTTTGTCTTTGCACGCAGCAGAAGCAGCCAGCTCTCAACAACACAACATTGGGAGACGGCGAACAGCATGCATGCATTGGTAACAACATCATAACGGCATTTCTGCAGTGGCACGTCAACTGGGTCTTCAAATTCACTTGACTTATAACGTTAACTAGAGAGCTATAATAATCAGAACTGTCAACAGTATTGATTGGTCGCCAAACATAGTCAGCCAGCTTTGCAAGCTAACAACCACGAAACAAGACAATAGTCACATTTTCTTCACCCCTTCCCAAGTGGCACTCACGCGCATAGCTACACTGCCTCCCGCTTCTGTCTCACCTGCCGGGCCCGTTGTACCGCGTCTGCAAAGGCATCTTTTTTTATTCCACCACCGTTACCGATAGCTAGATGTCCGCCGAGAGGAGCTCCAGCCCCGGGTGCCGGTACCGAGCTGTACTCCGACATATTTGCGGAGGGGAGATAGAAGAAAATACGAAAGTTAAAGTGGTGTTTAGGCCAGGACAGACTGCGCAGGAGCGGAAAGTCAGACGATCAAATATTCCGGAGGGGAAAGCAACCGGAGATGGAGCACTGAGAGCGGGAACAAGGTTTAGATTACTTTTCTACAAATAATGTAAAAACATAAGGTTATAATTACATTATCTGAAGACACTTTATTACAAAATATGAGTTTCAACCCCCAACGTTTCGGAAAATTTTGAAGATTTTTGTCAAAGGCAGTCAAAATAACCTTCACATCTTCCGTCTGTGCCTATACGGTTTATGGTCTGTGCACTGATCAGAGTATGCATTTGTAGTAGCTGTCATAATTTCCACCTGTACAGTACATTTATTAGCTAACCTTGATGGATCATCACTAATACAACAATGAATAACATCTACTTCACTCTCATTTATTTCAAAACTAGACAGCAGTGGGTTGATCTTTGATCTGCTTTTGCTGTATTTGTTTAGAAACAGAACTGATACTTATTTACAATATTACGTGGGGTGGAGCCTTGCAGTCCAAACATCAACAACTGTTCGTGACGTGTACATGTTCTGCCACTGTGAGTGGTGGAGTTGGTGACGCTAACGCGCTAGTCAATTTGGCGCCCTTTGGGCTAGACGAGTCAGGCGGGATTTTTGGAAGACTGAAGCTAAACTACCAGTGTACCCAAAATATGGAATTATTGTTTATATGTGTGTTTAATTCGTCGTTAATATCTAGAATTTACTTTGCAGTTACATGTTAAAACTTCGTTGTAGTTTCGTTAAGCGTTTTGGGCAGCTTGCTAGCCGACTATTTTCCAACTAAGGTTAGCCATGTCATCCAACAATAGTCGGATATAGCTAGCTATCTAGATAGATATTATATTAAGATATTTATTTCCATAGACAGACAGTTAGATAGCAAGCTATCAACTTTGCCACACAATGACAGTTCGCGTAGCTTAGAGGTTGTGTCTTCTAGAGGGATCAAGGAGAAGAGCTGGTAAGTTGTGTTCTTTTGTTTTAGCTTACTACCACATCCACCATTGATCTACAGTTGCCGCTTTTCAGGTTAACTGACTACTACTAGTTAGTAGGTAAGTTACCTAAGTACTTAACTGAACCAGAATGCCCCAACTAGTTAGTCACTGCAACTAAAACCATTTAATTATTTTAGGTCAGTGAAATTATGGCTGGTGTCGTTGCTATGGCATCTGTCATTGAAGATTTTGAAACTCAGGTATGTCCAACCAAATTCCATCTGTCTACACTAGCCTGTGTCAACGCATTGGATATATTTTTTAAATTGCATAGTTTTAATAATAGAGAGCGTAATTGTCGCACCTTGTTTTACAGCCATGCAAGAGATCATGCAAAGATGCCCATGCTCCTCCTGTCAAGATGATCACAAACTACTTTTCCCCTGTGCCCAAGCCCATGGAGAAACCATTCTCCCCACCCAGGTCCAACAACATCATGGATTACTTCAGCCGGAAGACCACACCAGTTAGAGAGAAAGGTAGTACCCCAGAGCAGACTAAGGAGAACCGCCTGGGGCCCCAGCCCTCTGAATCACCAGCCAGCCTAGACAGCCCTGTGAGGCTGCCGGTCAAACCCCGTCAGAAACAGGGCAGGAAGCCCAGCAAAGTTGCCCGGCAGTTACAGGAGACTGATGCTGATGTAGGTTCCACTGAGACGGAGGAGTGTGTGGTCTTAGAGGGGCCAGGAGATGAGGGCAACGTAGTGAGCAGCAGCTGTGGCTTCCTGGGTAGTGACACAGCTGCCCTGCTGGCCCAGTTCAGTGCTGATGCTGGCATGGCTGGAGACACCTGTGGTAAGAATGACCCTGGCGCGGCATGTCCTGAGAAGGCTCAGAAAGACCATCATCCCAAGGTGTACTCTAAAAAAAGGGCTCCTCTGAAGAAAAAGGAAAGTCGCGACGGTTCTCCTAAAATTCCTAGAAAAGACAAGGTGACTGTCAGTAAGGCTAAAGCCAAGCAGCAGGAGGATAAGGAAACAGAGGAGTATGTGCCCGAGGTCCAGGAGGCTGAGCTCTCTTTGTGTGATGCAAGCTTAGAGGTGAACGTGGGAGAGGCGTCTCAGTTGAACGGGAGCACCGTCACCATCTCCTTTGAGGACTTCCTGCAGACTCAGGGCCAGGGAGAGGAGAAAGTGGGAGAGAAAAGCAGAGTCGACCCGGAGCCAGAAGACACGTTGGATGTACCCAAAGCCAAAGAGCTTTGTCCCCTGCAGATATCTCCTCGAACCCTCACCATCCAAGCTGAGGTGCACACCATTTCCCCCAGCCACGAGCCAGTCCTGGTTGCAGAGAAAAAGATTGCCTCCATCTTCTCCAGGGAAAAAGAGGGGAGCCTAGCACCTGTAGTGGTGAAGACTGCTTCCTTTCCTCATCCCCAGTCTAGACTGGAGCTGCTGCCTGCCCCCAAAAGGAGGTCCAACGTGGTCCTGCAGGAGGAGGACCTGGAGCTCAGTGTCGTTGAGTCTGAATCATCCACTCCCAAGTGCAGCCAGACTGAGCGGAAGCAGTTCATGAGCGCTTTCAAGCAGCCAGCCAAGCCCGGCAAGGGCCCTGGGAAGCAGCCTGTGGACAAGGCCTTGGGGGAGGCTGTGGAGGAGGAGAACCACTCTGCTGCCCCAACAGAGGAGCAGCCAGGTAAAAATGCAGCTAAGAAGAAACCGCAGAGACGAGGGAGGAAGAAGGCCTTGGAGCAGGAGTCAGTTCCCTCACCCGCGGCACAAGAAGACCATGTTCCCATGGAGACTGACGCTGTGGAGACTGATTCTAAACCCAAAGGGGAGTCCAACACTGAGGCTAAACCTGGAGCAGAGCCCACCCCCTCCACACCAACAACAGTCAGGAGGTCCACCAGAGAAGCCCCTTGCAGGCAGACACCTGTTGTTGATCCAGTAACCCCAGTGAGGAAAACAAAAAAAGAAAGGGTGAAAGATGTTGCAGCAGTCACCGTGGACTGCCCTGTCCAGATGTCCACCCCGAAGTCAGACAAGTCCAGACACAGGCTGTTCAGAGCACAGATGGTCTGTCCACCAGACAAGACAGGAAGTCCCATCAGGTGAGGGATGGCCAAGATGTCTTTAAGCATAGTTTTTAATTGTCTCGCTTGTGCATCCTGTTGGTCAGTAACAGAGAGGCAATAGGTTTGGACATAGATTGACTCGTCCACAATGGAGGCCTGTCCCTAGTCTGGGCACTGTTTTAAAGGCAGGACGATACATTACTACAGAGTCAGACAGTAGTGCCTTAGCTTCATGCTGACTTTGTAATATCTAGTTTGCATTGTATATGTTTGAAAATAAAAAAAATTGGGCATTTCATTTGTTTTTGCTGTTTTGACTACCTTTGCAGAAACTATTATCATTTTATTCTTACCTTGAACCTTCAGGATGAAATTTACAAGAGTCGTCTTCCGAAGCTCTGCATCAAAGTCTGAGGGTGGAAGTGATTTTGAAATCCTAAGTCCCCTAGCCACTAAGGTAATTATAGCCTCTGTTTTTATCAGTTGGAATATGAAACCAATGTTTTGAATTAGCAACTATAATTCAGCACACACCTTCCTTTCACTTGTAGTTTTTCTTCTTAAACCCATTTGAATCCTCTTGATCAGGAATCCAATGCATCGAAAAAGAGAAAAAAGGCAAAGAAGTTGGTGAAGAAAGCCCGGGAGATACAGCAGAGTAAAAAGGCCTCAGCGGATAAGGAGGGTCAGAGGTCTTTCCGACGCTCCACCCGGAGCCAGGGCAAGAAGAGCTACAATGAAGATGAGGTACACTACAGTCCTAATGACATTTCAGTTAAAGATTGTAGGCTTTTCCTTACTTGGGAGAAGATGTTCTACTCTGGCTCAGTATGTAGTTGTACTGTACAATTCATGCTCCATTGATAACAATTGTCATATTAGAGATGATGCATGTACTTTTCAATACACCTGACTATCTTGTTTCCTGTCCATTTCTCCAACTGTGAGACGAAGCACAAGTACAGAAAGGCTTTGTTTCATAGATAACCCGCTAAACCTTTATTTTTGCGAACCACTGTTTGTGCAGAACTCAGTGGTTTGGGTGGAGGATAGCCAGGATGGCTCTGCTCTGACTGCCAAGGAGAAGGGAACAGCTCAGAAACGCAGTCTAAATGATGTATTGGGGAAAAAAGCACCTGCCAGCAAGGGGGCCAATAATCCAGCAGGTACTTTATCACTGTTAACTGAAGTCGTAACATGATTATAGAAAACATCTATCATTTGCTCACCCTGAAGTGTTCTGGCTACAGGATGTACACAGGCTGTAGTTATTTTTTAGAAAGGGAATTTTTGACATTGCACAATTTATTTTCAAAGCCTGGAGGAGAAGGGGAAGTGTATTATTTGTGTAGCGTGACAAGGTGAAAGCCGTACTTTGTTATGATTGTTAATTAAGCATTTCATTGTTTGAAGCATTACATTTGTTAAATGTCATTTGTATTTTGTGTACACATACTTGATGAAATCTTGTCTTATACGGGCTGAGTACCAATTGCTGTATGACTATGATTTTATTTATTTTTGGTATATGTATGTATTGAAGGACACTAACATTAATGTTTTGTGTATTTTTTTTTTTTTACCTTCCGAAGTGGCTCCCATGTTCCTTGGGAAAAAAGCACAGAGGACATCAGTCATATCCATCTTTGATGATCGCAGGTACACTTATTACAGACTTGCAGCTTATTACCAATAACACTGTTTGGTCTATAGTCAACATTTTTGCAGACCTCAACAAGACCTTTGACCTTACACCCCTAATGTGGCTCTTACCCCTTCTAGCTGTGATGCTTCAGAGAACTCTCAAGATGATGAACAGTTCCGAGCCCGCAGAGAGTTCCTGAAGAGTGGCCTCCCAGAGTCCTTCAAGAAGCAGATAGCCAAAACCGTTGCCACCAATGAGGCCTACACAGTCTCCTGCTCCTCCTTCCAGCCTGTAGTGCACGTGCTGCAGGCGTCACAGGGTGTGTGTTTTCTCCTTGCTAGCTCTGTCCCTTCCATCCAAGTGTTCTTATTAGTTGTATAAAGCAGAAGGGGTGCCACTCACTGATGTTTAGATGTTTTGAATGGACATTTTTACTAAGGTAAATCTTAAGCAACTGATAGATAATGAGTGTGCACTGCACTGAGATTTTTATTAAATAATTACTGTGCCATAACTGGGATTTGAACTGGAAACCTTAGCCTTTTCAGCGTGCTTCCTGCTCAAGTGTTCCCTCTGTGTTCTCCATCTAATTACGTTTTATCTTGGCCCTTGGACAGAGTGTCCTCTCTGGAGTCTACCATGGCCTGTTTCTCCTCGCTTACACTTCCTGAAGGAGCTTCGATGTCTACCATCAAACCAGCTTCCATCCCTCGATAGTTCCACTTGCTGTAAGACTGAGCCAGCATCCAGAGCGCACACTGAAAGGGTATGTTGTAATATTATTTTACACATTTCATATTTCACTGGTAATATCCCATGTAATATTTACTGGTGTACTTTTGTTTGTTAATCAACTTTAGATAACTGAATAATTTGTTCTGAACAGGGGTCTGGCTGGCGAGAAGATTTCTCTGAGCCCATTCGTAAGCTCCTAATGGAGGAGATCAGTGCATCCAACCCTCCTTTCCCCGTCCAGCGGTTTCTCACACGCTTTCTGAAGAGGCGGGCGGACCACCTCCAGGAATGCACAGCTTCAGAGGCAGACCCCAGTACCAAACTCGCCAGCAGTGCCCCAGCATCAACAGAGCCTGTGGGGAGAAAGAGGAAGAGAGTGGAAGAGGGTGAGGGGGCCGTGGGAAAGGTGGCCAAGAAGCAGATGTCCAGGAGGTCGGAGAAGAAGATCATTGTGATCGACGGGGGCACCATCTCCCCCGAACCTGAGCCACCCAGGAGGGGAGGGCGAGGGAGGAGGCGCAAGCAACAGGAGAACGAGGAGATGAAAACACCACTCCCCTACCAAAAGGACCCTGTGGGACTCCTGGAGGATTCGCCACTGGCTAGCAACTCTGTCAAAGATGGTAAGAGGGCAAATAAGAAATGATTTCTCTGTAAAAACCTCTTCTCTGTAAAAACCTCTATCTGTGGTAGCTGAAACATGGCCTTTCAGTTAGATGCTTAAATGTGCTTCCTTTTCATAACATTACAAAATACATTTTTGAATAGTCTTTAGTACCGTAATTGCTGGACTATAAGCCGCTACTTTATTCCCACACTTTGAACCTCGCGGTTTATACAATGACGCGGCTAATTTATGGATTTTTCCCGCTTTCGCAAGATTCATGCCGCCAAAAAACTGAGCACCGTCACATAATGTGACGTAAATCGAGCGCGCTCAAACTTCCCATCATTCTGATTACGGTAGTCATTTTGTCACCCTCATCATGGCAAAGACACGGAGAAATGCATATGATGCAGCTTTCAAGTTGAAGGCGATCGATCTGGCTGTTGGAAAAAGAAATAGAGCTGCTGCATGGGAGCTTGGCCTTAATGAGTCGATTATAAGACTTTGTAAACAGCAGCGTGAGGAACTGACTCAGTGCAAAAAGACAACAAACCTTTCAGAGGGAAGAAAAGCAGATGGCCCAAAGTATTTGCAGCCACTCGACATCAGCGTAAATCGTGCATTTAAGGTGGCGCTCCGTGTTCAGTGGGAGGCTTGGATGACAAGTGGGGAGAAATCCTTCACTAAAACTGGCAGACTTGATCATAAGTTGCTCTTCGCAGTGGGTCCTGACAGCGTGGAGCATTGTCAAAAAATCCACTATCATCAACGGGTTTCGAAAGGCTGGACTGCTGCGTGTTGAAGAGGGCAGCATGAGCTCAGCGGGGTATTTGTCTCCGGATGAAAGTGACGAGAGCGACAATGAAAACGATCCAACATCGGATGAAGCAATTCTGAGGCTATTCAACTCCGACACCGAAGGAGATGACTTCAGTGGTTTCAGTGCACAGGAGGAGGCTTGGTAGGCTACTGTTTTAATTTTTGTTACAAGCCGTGTTTCGTTAAAGCCTATTTATTTTTGTTACAAGCCGTGTTTCGTTTAAAGGCTGTGTAAAGTTAATTTGTTTCAATGTACCGGTAGGCACCTGCGGCTTATAGACATGTGCGGCGTATTTATGTACAAAATACATATTTTTTAATAATTCAGTGGGTGCGGTTTATATTCAGGTGCGCTTAATAGTCCAGCAATTACGGTAACTGCTTTTTTTATTCCACCAGACTCCGTAAAAGAGGATATGTTGTGGACAGAGAAGTACCAACCACAGCACTCCAATGACGTCATAGGCAACACTGCCTCAGTGAGGAGGCTGCACAGGTAAGGGATTGTGGTGTATCTACTTATTGACTCAACTGAATAGCTCAGTAGCTAGTTGTACTAGGCACCCAGCAGGCTCTACACAGGTATTACAGATATACAGTACATGGACACCTGCTCGTCAAACATCTTGTTCTAAAATTATGGGCATTAATATGGAGTTGGTCCCACTTTTGCTGCAAAACAGCCTCCACTCTTCTGGGAAGGCTTTCCACTAGATGTTGGAACATTGCTGCGGGGACTTGCTTTCCATTCAGCCACGAGCATTAGTGAGGTTGGGCACTAATGTTAGGCCTAGATCGCAGTCGGCATTCCAATTCCTCCCAAAGGTGTTTGATGTTGTTGAAGTCAGGGCTCTGTGCAGGCCACTCAAGTTCTTCCACACCGATCTCAACAAAACATTTCTGTGTGGAACGCGCTTTGTGCACGGGGCATGCTGAAACAGGAAAGGGCTTTCCCCAACCTGTTGCCACAAAGTTGGAAGCACAGAATCGTCTTGAATGTCATTGTATGCTGTAGCGTTAAGATTTCCCTTCACTGGCACTAAGGGGCCCAAACCATGAAAAACAGCCCCAGACCATTTATTCCACCTCCACCATACTTGACAGTTTGCACTATGTATTCGGGCAGGTAGCGTTGGCATTGCGCATGATGGTCTTAGGCTTGTGTGCGGCTGCTTGTCCATGGAAACCCATTTTCATGAAGTTCCTGGCGAACAGTTATTGTGCTGACGTTGCTTCCAGAGGCAGTTTGGAACTCGGTAGGGAGTTTTGCAACCGAGGACAGACGATTTTTACGCACTTCAGCACTCGGCGGTCCTGTTCTGTGAGCTTGTGTGGCCCACCGCTTTGCGGCTGAGCCGTTGTTGCCCCTAGACGTTTCCGCTTTACAATAACAGCACTTAGAGTTGACCAGCGTAGCTCTAGCAGGGCAGAAATTTGACAAACTGACTTGTTGGAAAGTTGGCATCCTATGATGCTGCCATGTTGAAAGTCACTGAGCTCTCCCATAAGGCCATTCTACTACCAATGTTTGTCTATGAAGATTGCATGGCTGTGTGCTATGGCTTTATGAGCTTTATTGAAAGCCATTGTGTGTTACATGCCATTAATTCAATGAATCTGTCATGTAATTTTGCATAAACCAATCCGTTTGCAGTTGGCTGAGGGAATGGAAGCTCAGAGCTGACAGGGAAGAGAGGAAGAAACAGAAGGAAAAGAAACAGGAGGAAAAGAAACAGGATGACGACAGCAATGGTAAGAGACGGTCACCTTGGAAAAAATGGCTGAGCCCTCTATTCTAAGATTTTGCTCTTGTATTTTCAGATAGCACTATGACTGTTTAAGCACGAACACATTTTTCCCTCCTTTGAAATAGTTACATAATCCTATATAAAAGTAACTTTTTTTCAAAGTTACCACAGAGTAAACTTAAAGCAGCCTGCTGTTCCCCTCTTGGCTACACAGACTCATGGGACACTAAAGACGGGGACTCTCAGGAGGGGGAAGACTTTATGTGTAACACCCTGCTGATCACTGGTCCCACGGGGGTCGGCAAGACCGCTGCCGTTTACGCCTGCGCCCAGGAACTTGGCTTTAAGGTCTGTTCATTCTTTACTCCACTTGCCTAACACAGCAGTCACCAACCTTTTATGCTTTGTGACCCACTGGCCGATCACAAGCCAATTTTTTATATTTTTTATCATGTTTCTGCATACAAATTTCAATGCACTCACTTTACACTCTGAATCAATCAATCAATCAATCAAATATATTTATAAAGCCCTTTTTACATCAGCAGATGACACAAAGTGCTGTACAGAAACCCAGCTTAAAACCCCAAACAGCAAGTAACGCAGATGTAGAAGCACAGTGGCTAGGAAAAACTCTCTAGAAAGACAAAAACCTAGGCAGAACAGTTGGACCCAGAGCAGCAGCAGCAGCAGCACAACCAGGTGGACTGGGGACAGCCAGGAGTCATCAGGCCAGGTAGTCCTGAGGCATGATCCTAGGGCTCAGGTCCTCCAGGAGGGAGAGATACAAAGAGAGAATTTGAGGAATCATACTTAAATTCACACAGGACACCAGATAAGACAGGAGAATACACCAGATATAAGACTGGCCCTAGCCCCCCAGCACATAGACTATTGCAGCATAGATACTGGAGGCTGAGTCAGGGGTGGGGGGGACACTGTGGCCCTGTCCGACAATACGGACAGGACCAACCAGGCTGGATATAACCCCACCCACTTTGCCAGAGCACAGCCCCCACCCCACTAGAGGGATATCAACAGACCACCAACTTACTACCCTGAGACAAGGCTGAGTATAGCCCACGAAGATCTCCCCCACCACACGAGCCCGAGGGGGCGCAAACTGGAAAACAGGACGATCACATCAGTGACTCAACCCACTCAAGTGACGCACCCCTCCTAGGGATGGAATGGAAGAGCACTAGTAAGCCAGTGACTCAGCCCCCGTAATATGGTCAGAGGCAGAGAATCCCAGTGTAGAGATGGGAGCTGGCCAGGCAGAGACAGCAATGTCGATCCAGTGCCTTGCTCTTCACCTTCGCACCCCTGGGCCAGACTACACTCAATCCTAGGACCCACTGAAGAGATGAGTCTTCAATAAAGACCTAAAGGTTGAAACCGAGTCTGCGTCTCTCACATGGATAGGCAGACTATTCCATAAAAATGGAGCTCTATAGGAGAAAGCCCTACCTCCAGCTCTTTGCTTCAAAACTCTAGGGACAATAAGGAGGCCTGCGTCTTGTGACCATAGCGTACGTTTAGGTATGTACGGCAGGACCAAATCTGAGAGAGAGGTAGGAGCAAGCCCATGTAATGCTTTGTAGGTTAGCAGTAAAACCTTGAAATCAGCCCTGGCCTTAACAGGAATCCTGTGTAGAGAGGCTAGCACTGGAGGAGTATGATCAAATTTGGGGTTGCATTGATCCTGTGCAGGTGTTGTTACACGTGGTCTGCCACTGCGAGGATGATCAGCTGTCCGTTCTGTCTCCCTGTAGCGGCGTCTCACAGTACGGACATTGCAATTTATTGCCCTGGTCACATCTGCAGTCCTCATGCCTCCTTGCAGCATGCCTAAGGCACGTTCACGCAGATGAGCAGGGACCCTGGGCATCTTTCTTTTGGTGTTTTTCGGAGTCAGTAGAAAGACCTCTTTAGTGTCCTCGGTTTTCATAACTATGACCTTATTTGCCTTCCTTCTGTAAGCTGTTAGTGTCTTAACGACCTTTCCACATGTGCATGTTCATTAATTGTTTATGATTCATTGAACAAGCATGGGAAACAGTGTTTATACCCTTTACAATGAAGATCTGCAAAGTTATTTGTATTTTTACGAATTATCTTTGAAAGACAGGGTCCTGAAAACGGGACGTTTCTTTTTTTTGCTGAGTTTATTTACCTCAGTTACGGTACCTTGTTCCCTCTAAGCCCGCACGAAGCTCCCAAGTGGTTTCTTGCATCAAACAACAGTTTCAGTCACCTTATCTGAAGGACAAGTGGATAAACAGGTTAATGTCAAGCCCTGCATGTTTTTTTCAAAAGTCTCATAGAATGTAGGCCTACATTGAACACCACATTTGCTGTTACTGTAGCCTGAATGACAGAACAGCTATTTCCATGTTAAATGTTATGGGATGCCTTTTTTTGGTGGTGGGCCACTCTGGTAGGTCTACATTATGATCAAATAGCCACAGCCTACTCAGTGTTGACAGTAAACGCGCTGGAAGTTGCACAGCATTTTGTAGTTTGCGCTCAGCAGACCTGAAATTTGATCTGTGACAAAAACATTTAGAGGGAACATTGATTGTATCCCTGCACATCGTCTGGGTACTGGTACCCCGTGTACATAGCCAAGTTATCAGTACTCATTGTGTATTTATTCCTCCTTATTGTCTTTCTATTAATTTTCTATTTTTCTCTCTGCATTGTTGAAGGGCCCATAACTTAGCATTTCACTGTTAGTCTACATCTGTTGTTTACGAAGCATGTGACATACAATTGGATTTGAAGTGTCCATATATTTGTACCTTATTTTACCAAGTAAGTTGACTAAGAACACATTCTAATTTACAGCAATGACCTGGGGAATAGTTAGGGGAGAGGAGGGGGATTATTGAGCCAATTGTAAACTAGGCATGATTAGGTGGCCATGATGGTATGAGAATTTAGCCAGGACACGAGGGTTAACACCTCTCCTCTTTCGTTAAGTGCCATAGGATCTTTAGTGACCACAGAGAGTCAGAACACCCGTTTAATGTCCCATCCGAAAGACTGCACCCTGGGGCATTGGGATATTTAGACCAGAGGATTTATTTATTTATTTAACCTAGGAAAAGGAAAGAGTGGCTCCTACTGGTCTTCTGACACCACTTCCAGCAGCATCTGGTTTCCCATCCAGGGACCGGCCAGGACCACCCTGCTTAGCTTTAGAGGCAAGCCAGTAGAGGGATGCAGGGTGGGATTCTGCCGGGTGCCATCAAATCTTTTAACATCTGTCTTAACTGTCTGTGTAATATATTATCTATGTATGCTACTTTGAAGGCAGGAAGTGTAATCTGTCATCCTTCTCCAGGTGTTTGAGGTGAATGCGTCGTCCCAGCGGAGCGGCCGTCAGATCCTGTCCCAGCTGAGGGAGGCCACCCAGTCCCACCAGGTGGACATCCAGGGGGTCAACACCCATAAGCCGTGCTACTTCAGTAGCTCCACCGCCAGGCCTGGATCCTCACCACGTAAGTTTAGAAGAAGTTTGCCTCTCTTCTTGCAGCCCAGTGTTTCTTTGAACAAAATCATCTCTTAGGACTGTTTGGATAGAAAGTAGATAGTTTGACACTGATAAAAATCTATAAGAGATAAACGGGTAACAAACCTGAGCACCATCTCCCATTGGCCTAAATCTATGGTATCTTCAGTTTACATGCCAGTTTCATTTTACACTTACATGTTAGTCATTTAGCGGACGCTCTTATCCAGAGCGACTTGCAGGAGCAATTTGAGTTAAATATCTTGCTCAAGGACTCATAGACAGGTTGTTCACCTAGTCGGCTTGGGATTCAAACCAGCGACCTTTCGGTTACTGGCCCAACCGTCTTAACCGCTATGCTACCTGCCGCCAGTTTCTTGAGTTATGTGAAAAGTAGGATTTCTAAAGATCCAGGTTGACAGGTGAAGATTCTGCTGTCCATCCCCCAGGGAAAGTGTACTCTCCTCGAAGGGTGGTGTCCTCCCCCAGGAAGTCCCCCCGTGGAGCCACAAGGGGAGGCCTGGCCCCCACCTCCCTGGCCAACTTCTTCAAAACGGGCCGACCTGGTCCCACCAACAAGGAACCTGCCAGTGCCAGCCAAGACCAGAAGCAACCAACCGGTTAGAATGAATTCCTTGTCCTTCTTCCTCTCTAGCTTGAGGTTTCTGTCAGTCCGGTGTTAAACAGTCTAGGTCCTAAATTAAACACAGCAGGGAAGCTTTATTCCCTTCAGTTACTATTTTGCATAAACCCTAGTCTAGTCTGCATACACACGTCAGAACTAAATATCAGTGTTATTCTCTTCCAGCTGTTCCCAAGAAGACCAGTAAAGCCAAGGAGAGTTCCAGTAAGACTGAAGAGCCTCAGAACAGACCAGCAGCAGCAGCAGCCATCACCAAGGACTCCTCCAGTGAAGAGCAGAGCAAGAAGACAGCCACGTCACTCATTCTCTTTGAGGAGGTGGATGTCGTCTTTGATGACGACTCTGGGTTCCTGGCTGCCATCAAAACGTTCATGACCACCACCAAGAGACCGGTGATCCTCACCACCAGTGGTGAGTGGGGGAGCAATCCACATTTCATGGTTGGAAGACTTAAGTTGTGGTCCATGGTTGTAGGTTTGTACACTGTGTCAAATGAATAGCACAGACCATAAGGTGACATGCACTGTGAGTTGAACCTGTTTCTCTCTTCTAGATCCCACCTTCAGTACCATGTTTGATGGCTACTTTGAGGAGATCCATTTCAAAACCCCCTCAGTGGTAAGAGAACCAATAAACTGGATGTTTTGTTGTCATGTACTCAACAGAGTAACGTTGGAGGTATATTTTAAGCATACTTTCTAGTTGCACAGGAAGAATGTTCATTTTATAATAGGAAACTTGTATTGTCATTTGCGTATGTTAGTGTGTAACTCCTTCATACAGGTGCATGAGTGTGTGTGGTTGTAACACCTCTCTTTCTCCTATACAGGTGAAGGTGGGGAGCTACCTGCAGCTGCTGTGCCTGGCTGAGAACATGCGTACGGACGCCCGCGACGTCTCCTCTCTGCTCCACCTGAACGGTTGTGATATCCGCCAGAGCCTTCTGCACCTGCAGTTCTGGAGCCGCTCCACAGGGGGGCGGAAGCTATCCCGTCCCCTCCCAGACTCAGCCCCCACAGGTGAGAACAGAGTAATGTTCACTAAATAACTGTATAAACAACGTTGCCAATTAATACTGATGGTGATAAATTTTGTTTTTATGTTGCATATTCAGTGACACAACTCCAGCCAAAGACAGAGGAAACTGCAGGTGGCTCTGTGGTGAGTGAGGGGGTGACCCCAGCAGGACCCCTGCCCCCCTGTGACACAGGCTGCACAGAAAGCATGCTGGGGCTGCTGAACATAGAGCCAGAGAGGGAAATGCAGGATCTGTTCAAGGTTGGTTGTCAAAAGTCCATCTCTTTCCTCCTTGTTGTCTTAAGAGGACACTCAAGATCATTTTTGACCGGTCTCTTGTGGTATGATCTCACATAATTACAATCCCTATGTCAAACCACCTTCTCAGGGTCACTTTATTATCTGTAAGTTAGTGTGGAAGTATTGAAGGTTAACCACAATCTATTGTCTCCTCAGAGCCAGTCCACAGTGGAGCCAGGTTGCTGGGAGCTGCTGACCACCAGCAAGAGGAGAGGAATGGACCTGCTCTACTCCAACATGGAGGCCCTGCTTCCCCTACCCACCACACACCTCACTGTCACAACCCACAGGCGGCCACAGGAAGTGAGCAACCGGACACAGGAAGAGTCCAGCGCTGATCCACAGGAAGTAGCCACTAGTATGAATAGTATAAAGCCAGAGATTGATCCACCACTTCAGACTGAGGTTGATCCACTGCCCCACCCCAAGGTCCAGCAGGTGGCAGAGGGGTCAGAGACAGACGGGAGCCCGGTGAAGGTGTCCTCTAGAATGAAGAAGAAGAAGAAGCAGCTGGGTACCCGAGAGGACCTGGACCCCTTTCACTCAGACTCTGATTCCGACGACACCTTCCTCTCCCTCCACACTAAACCACCTCCCAACCCCCCTCAGACACAGACGGAAGGGGAGGACAGTCAGGACGATTCTACCAGCAACAAGTTTGAACTAGAATCTGTGAAGGTCAGAGAGGAAGAGGTAAAGGAGAAGGCCCCTCCCCCTGTGAGGATGAGGGTGCCGCTCACCGCGGAGCAGAGGATGAAGAGTGAGCCTGTGTCCCACTGCCTGGGCTCTCTGGCAGAGTTCCTCGACCACATGTCCCTCCTGGACTCCTCCCTTTGCCGCCACACCTCACCTGTAGGTGGCGCCAGATACACACACAGGACATTCGGCCTGAGAGTCGAGATTAAAGACGGGATGAATGACGAGTCCGGGGAGGAGTGCCATGGAGGGAGCTGGGTAGAGGGGGAGAGAGCGGGGGAGATCCAGGCTGCTGTGGAGGCTCTGAGCTTCCAGAGGTGCAGGGCTGGGGTGGAGGAGGCGTGGGGTACAGCTCAGGGTCTAGAGGGGGAACTGGGGAAGGAGGCTGTGAACGAGCTCACACTCCCTGTGGCCCCGCACAGACGGGGCTTCAGACTCACCCAGGACAGCCCCTGTGAACCAAAGTGAGTCGTCTTGTCTGTTTGTCCTTCACTGTATGGCTTATAATGATCAGTTGACAGGGTATTGCTTACTGAGTTTATAATTTATATGTAAAATATTGTATTCATGTATTAATTCATTATTTGATCAGTGAGTAGAATTTTAGTATTCAACATCTGAAAGAAAAGTTTAATTTGGTAGATATATGTATTTATGTATTACGCCCCTTCATCAGAAGTCAGAATCAGAAGTCGTCACAAAGTGCATTTTAAGGAATCTAACCTATCCTGTTTGCTGCTGTTGTTCCTCCAGAGTTCTCCAGAAGAGGAGGGAGGTGATGGACATTCTACCCAGGCAAGTGGCAGGGACGCTGGGTAACAGACCTGCTGCTGCCCTGGACTTCCTTCCCTTCCTACGGACCATCTGCCGATCAGAGACGCTCAAGGAGCAGTTCAAGGTTAAACGCAGGTGAGAGGTCAGTGGTTATAGGTGCGGAGGTCAGGGGTAAGGTTAAATGGAGGTGAGAGGTTAAAGGTTGTGGATGTGGAAATCAGGATCAGAGTTAAACAGGGTTTTAGGGGGACACCCAGCTTTGAACCACCTCAAATCTGTCTCATTCTGTATAGATTGATATCTAGAGACCAAGCTGCTCTCCATTCAGTATAGATTGATATCTAGAGACCAAACTGCTCTCCATTCAGTATAGATTGATATCTAGAGACCAAGCTGCTCTCCATTCAGTATAGATTGATATATAGAGACCAAGCTGCTCTCCATTCAGTATAGATTGATATCTAGAGACCAAGCTGCTCTCCATTCAGTATAGATTGATATCTAGAGACCAAGCTGCTCTCCATTCAGTATAGATTGATATCTAGAGACCAAGCTGCTCTCCATTCAGTATAGATTGATATCTAGAGACCAAGCTGCTCTCCATTCAGTATAGATTGATAATTACATACTTTTTAGTTTTTGTCTGTATACCGTGTACAAGACAGCCTAACCAATACTATTAAATCATTGATATTTATACAATGCCTTTGGGAAGGTATTCAGACACCTTGACTTTTCCCACATTTTGTTAGGTTACAGCCTTATTCTAAAATGTATGAACAAATATTTTCCCCTCATCAATCTACACACAATAAATACCCCATAATGATCAAGCAAAACATTTTTTGTTTTTTACAAATGTATACAAATAAATACACCTTTACATAAGTATTCAGACCCTTCACTCAGTACCTTGTTCAATAACCTTATGGCAGAGATTACAGCCTCAGGTCTTCTTGGGTATGACACTACATGCTTGGCACACCTGTGTTTGGGGAGTTTCTCCCATTTCTTCTCTGCAGATCCTCAAGCTCTGTCAGGTTGGATGGGGAGTGTTCCTGCACAGCTATTTTCAGGTCTCTCCAGAGATGTTCGATCGGGTTCAAGTCTGGGCTCTGGCTGGGCCACTCAAGGACATTCAGAGACTTGTCCTGAAGCCACTCTTGCATTGTCTTGGCTGGATGCTTAGGGTTGTTGTCCTGTTGAAAGGTGAACCTTCGCCACAGTCTGAGGTCATGAGCGCTCTGGAGCAGGTTTTCATCAAGGATCTCTCTCTGTTTTTTGCTCCGTTCATCTTTGCCTTGATCCTGACTAGTCTCCCCCAGTCCCTGCCGGTGAAAAACATCTCCACAGCATGATGCTGCTGCCACCATGCTTCACCGTAGGGATGGTGCCAGGTTTCCTCCAGACGCTTGGCATTCAGGCCAAAGAGTTCAATCTTAGTTTCATCAGACCAGAGAATCTTGTTTCATGGTGTGAGAGTCTATTAGGAGCTTTTGGCAAACTCATAGCAGGCCGTCGTGTGCCTTTTACTGAGGAGTGGCTTCAGTCTGGCCACTCTACCATAACGGCCTAATTGGTGGACTGCTGCAGAGATGGTAGACTAGTGGTTAGAGTGTGGGGCCAGTAACCGAAAGGTTGAATCAATTTTAGAATAAGGCTGTAACGTAACAAAATGTTGAAAAGGTCGAGGGGTTGGCACTATTAAATTAAACCCCCTTTTGCCCTCAGAACAGCCTCAATTCATTGTGTCAAGTTGGATGTCCATTGGATGGTGGACCATTCTTAATACACACTGGAAACTGTTGAGTGTGAAAAACCCAGCAGAGTTGCAGTTCTTGACACAAACCGGTGTACCTGGCACCTACTACCATACCCCGTTCAAAGGCACTTACATTTGTCTTGCCCATTCACCCTCTGAATGGCATGTTACACAATCCCTCAGGGGTTAAAAATACTATTTTAACCCGCCCCCCCCATATTCATTTACACTGATTTGAAGTGGATTTAACAGGTGACATAAATAAGGGATCATAGCTTTCACCTGGATTCACCTAATCTGTCATGGAAAGAGCAGGTGTTCCTAATGTTTTGTACACTGTTTTGTTATTATTCAGGCATAATGTAAGGGTGTATCATTTTAATAGGGCTGGACATGGTATTTGAGTTATGTCATGCTCTCACTCTGTTAATATAATGGAATAAGGAAGCTGTCCGTTTTAATAATTCAAATCAAATGGGTCCTTACATTTGTCCTATTTCACACATGTACAAGCACGTGTCAATTGGATATTTATTTTTTGCTTATCACACCCCTGAGGGTGGGGTTGGAGCCAGGGATCAGCCATTATTGACGGTGATGCATGTTTCCATCCTCACTTCTGTTTCATACCCTAGGCTGTGGGTCTGAGGTATGTTTCAGAATGACAGTAGTTATTTTAATCTAGTTGTTAGTTAATTCCATAGAAACCCACAGGTCAGTGAGGTCACTTATCTTCATGCTCACTCAAAGAATTGGAAGCTTTCCCATTAGATCTAGATTCCTGAGAACAACTCCAGCTGCTGTCGCACACTTCAAAATAATTTATCCAGATACCTTGACAAAATACTGTAATCATTTAGTTTGAGATGGATGATAGATGGACAGATGTAGTCTCAACAAGAAAGGTTGTGTGCTTTGGGTTTGCTATTGTACCCGGTGGCACCGCTTACGTGTAGTTTAAGCTGAGGGTGGAAATGGGTAGAAGGATATCTGTTTGGGGCTCCCGAGTGGCGCAGCGGTCTAAGGCACTGCATCTCAGTGGAAGAGTTGTCACTACAATCCCTGGTTCAAATCCAGGCCGTATCACATCTGGCTGTGATTGGGAGTCCCACAATTGGCCCAGCATCGTCCGGGGCAGGCCGTCATTGTAAATAAGAATTTCTTCTTAACGGACTTGTCTAGTTAAATTAAAATGTAAGTAAAATGTTAGTCTATGTGGTGGGTTAGTGCATTTCTAATCACCCCCAGAATGGCTTTCTCTGTAGCTCGTGTCGATAAGTCTGTGGTGTGAGGTTGTGTATAGGATAAATATACAGTTGAAGTCGGACAATTACATACACTTAGGTTGGAGTCAATAAAACTTGTTTTTAAACCACTCCACAAATTTCTTGTTAACAAACTATAGTTTTGGCAAGTCGGTTAGGACATCTACTTTGTGCATGACACAAGTCATTTTTCCAATAATTGTTTACATACAGTGAATTATAAGTGAAATAATCTGTATCACAATTCCAGTGGGTCAGAAGTTTACATACACTAAGTTGACTGTGCCTTTAAACAGCTTGGAAAATTCCCCAAAATGATGTCATGGCTTTAGAAGCTTCTGATAGGCTAATTGACGTCATTTGAGTCAATTTGAGGTTTTCCTGTGGATGTATTTCAAGGCCTACCTTCAAACTCAGTGCCTCTTTGCTTGACATCATGGGAAAATCAAAAGAAATCAAACAAAAAATTGGAGACCTCCACAAGTCTGGTTCATTCTTGGGAGCAATTTCCAAATGCCTGAATGTACCACGTTCATCTGTACAAACAATAGTACGCAAGTATAAACACCATGGGACCACGCAGCCATCATACCGCTCAGGAAGGAGATGCGTTCTGTCTCCTAGAGATTAATGTACTTTGGTGCAAAACGTGCAAATCAATCCCAGAACAACAGCAAAGGACCTTGTGAAGATGCTGGAGGAAACAGGTACAAAAGTATCCACAGTAAAACGAGTCCTATATCAACATAACCTGAAAGGCCGCTCAGCGACTGCACATGGGGACAAAGATCGTACTTTTTGGAGAAATGTCCTCTGGTCTGATGAAACAAAAATAGAACTCTTTGACCATGATGACCATTTAAGTTTGGAGGAAAAAGGGGGAGGCTTGCAAGCCGAAGAACACCATCCCAACCGTGATGCACGGGGGTGGCACCATCATGTTGTGGGGGTGCTTTGATGCAAGAGGGACTGGTGCACTTCACAAAATAGATGGCATCATGAGGCAGGAAAATTATGTGGATATATTGAAGCAGCATCTCAAGACATCAGTCAGGAAGTTAAAGCTTGGTCGCAAATGGTTCTTCCAAATGGACAATGACTCCAAGCATACTTTCGAAGTTGTGGCAAAATGACTTAAGGACAACAAAGTAAAGGTATTGGAGTGGCCATCACAAAGTCCTGAACTCAATCCCATAGAAAATGTGTGGGCAGAACTGAAAAGGCGTGCGAGCAAGGAGGCCTACAAACCTGACTCAGTTACACCAGCTCTGTCAGGAGGAATGGGCCAAAATTCACCTAACTTATTGTGGGAAGCTTGTGGAAGGCTACCTGAAACGTTTGACCCAAGTTAAACAATTTAAAGGCAATGCTACCAAATACTAATTGAGTGTATGTAAACTTCTGACCCAATGGGAATGTAATGAAAGAAATAAAATCTGAAATATATCATTCTCCTATTGTTCTGACATTTCACATTCTTAAAATAAAGTGGTGATCCTAACTGACCTAAGACAGAGAATTTTTACTAGGATTAAATGTCAGGAATTGTGAAACTGAGTTTAAATGTATTTGGCTAAAGTGTATGTAAACGTCTGACTTCAACTGTATATGAATTTACATAACTTTTTAGTAATTTAGCAGATGCTCTTATCCAGATGGACTTACAGTTGGTAATGTATTCTAGTAACCCTGTGTGCTGCACTGAAGGCCATTTAGGAACATGCTACAGTATGCCTGTCACTTATCTAAACAATTTGACTAGTTTGAAAATGTCTTTCTCCCCCCACATTAGGTTCCTCCACTACCTGGATGCCATTCACCTGGGCCTTCCCAAGAACACTCTGCAATACCTAGCAGAGGACTTCCCTTGAACTAGAGAGAAGTGCACTGGTGTTTCTCAAATAGGGGGTTTAAGGACATTCAGGTCGCCCAATTTGAGGCTTGATGACCGTATGAAAGCAATCCATTAGGTACCGAATGGAAGAAATCTGACACAAGGACGGACTGACTACCTGAGAGTGTCGAATTAGAAGGCTAGTTTTTTCTCTTATGCCATTGCAAAACGTTTTGCTACGGTGTGCCCTAATGAATACGACCCCTCAATTGCTACTAAAAGTCAATGACCAGAAATCTGCGGATCAATTCCCTCTTGGGACCTGGAGTGAGGTTCATCATGGATCCCTTTGAAGAGTGCTGAAACACTATTCACCTCTTCAATATGTATTTGTACTGTAATATAAAAATGGGAGTGTGTAAATGTGTATCAGTACATTTTATAGTTGTGGCTTTAACGAAGATGTGCCTGTTTTTGTATTCTGCTGTGCATTTGGCAAAGTGTTTCATGAACTAATAAATTCCAATGTTATATGCTGAGAGATCATTTGTAAGATTTGAATAACATACTTGTAGAAATTGTCAGTTTAAAAGGCTGTGTTTTTGTTGTCAAACTACACAATATTAACACAATCCTGTTCAAGCACTTCATATCACTTTTTTTTACTGTTCGTATAATATAAATCCCACACACTTTACTAGTCCAAAGTGTTATTCTCTCATGAAATACAATGGCTTCATTATCTAATTGCAGGGAAGGATCAGTGATGTGTATATGTAAATCATTGGGTAGGATGTCTTTTTAAATATATTAACATTAATCAAGTCGGGTTAGATTGAGCACAACACAATCTAATGTAACAGAAGTGATTATTAAATATTTTTGTATTGTTTACATCTTTTGGTAAATTAATGTAATAAAACTTGGAAATAAAAAAGGACACGTGTAATAAGCCGCAGACGCTGCGTATCAAACAAAACCACACGCGTCATGTTTTCATTTCTGTAGTGGGAGGTTACAAAATAAAAATCACAAGCATTTTACGTTCGTGGTCTTATGTACTGTAACACGTTCCAGTTTTCGTCCAAACACAGAAACGTCAACATTTGTATTTCGTTACGTAAATGGCTAATTACAACACTCATATTTAACCAAAATATTTCCTACATTCGATACAGATTTATATTCGCAAAATAATGGCAAACAAGGACAGAAACAAAACGATTTTGCTGGAATTGGGGAAACTGCCAGAAAACAACCAATGCGCAGACTGTAGCGCGCCGGGTGAGTGACAATGTAGTTCCATTTAAATCCTAGTCAATTCAAGAGTTAGGGATGAAGTTGCCAATGAGTGTACAATTTCTTCACATTAATTAATTCAGCCCATGTTCTGACTTGTATGTGTGTGGTGTGTTAAATAGTCATGTATAGGGTAAATGCTTGTGTGTGTCATGTAGACATCGCTTTCTCACTACTCAACAATAACTTCTACCTACAAGGCTTGCCCGCTCATTAGGCGACCGCTTATGGCGGAAGATTGAAGAGGGTGTCATTTTCTGCGCTAAACTGACCAAGACGCACCTCCAACCTCACGTAATTCTAGCCCCAAAACAATGTCAATTTCTCTCAACCAGTGTCATATGGGCTTTTTAGGTGGGCGCTGATGCCGCCCTGTGATAAGAAGTGCCCACTTTGTTATAGGCAGGGGCGCAAAATATTTAGCTTGACTATTCCCAGCGCCTTTCTGGGGTGCTGTTGGAGAGACTGCCATACTCCACCAACTTTCCGTCCAAAAAAATGATTAACATAAATCATATAGCAGATATCGTAGTGTATATGGTATGTGACCTTTTCTGTAGCCCACAGGCTGGATATAAAAGCTATGACAATGTAGTCAGACATCATGCAGGTTTCTCCGATCAAATAGCCTAACTAAATGACGCCCAATCAAATAAAAAAATGTGCTGACATGTTAACCAACAACGTATTAGGTGCGTTCGTAAATTCACTCTGGCGATCTACTCCCATTTCAGAGCACTCTCGTCTGTGTGTCAGAGCGCAGAGTAACATGCATTTTCCAACGCGCAACACACGTTGAATATGACAGTTGTCAGTAAACGTCGGCAAAAACAAATTATTAAATTGTTGCCAGCAGCACAGTTAGTCGCCAACGCTCTAGATAACATGAAAACAGCCTTACAATTGCCAGAATGAGGTGTTCTCTCATTTGTCTGGAAGTGGCTAGCTAGCCAAGTTAGCTTGAGTTATGAGGTCAGAACGCTCGGATCAACCCTACTCCTCAGCCAGTGCTCTCCGGGAGCGAAACGCTCTGAATTTATGAACAGACAATCTGACAATGCTTTGAATTTACGAACGCCCAGAGTGCACTCTGGCACTCCAAAGTTAATTTATGAACATACCGTTGTAATGCGCTTACACATTCGAGCGTCTCTCAGCCTATGTTATGCAAATTAGTTGCTCTATGTGATGATGACGCTGGGGCATGCTGAGGGAGAGTTTTTCGAGAGGCGCTTGTGTGTTTCCGGTTAGTGCTTGGGTGCACTGTGTTCATCCAAGTAAATTACAATTTGATCATTTTATGGGAAATAATCGTACTCGAATGTTTGTGAGTCAACAAACTACATGTGAGTTTCGGTGGCCTTACAGGCTCATTACAATATCCTAAAAACAGGACCGGTCAAATTAAAATGGGAAATATGGAATGGATAATCAGGCTACAACTGCTGTCCAGGACTTTCACCATAGGAGCTAAATTGTCATGATCAGTGGTTTCAAGTTTGTTTTTGATGAGCTGATCATAGTGAAAAATAAAATACTTCTGCATTTCCTGCTGTGTAAACCAGTGGAGGCTGCTGAGGGGAGGACGAGGACTCACAATAATGGCTGGAATGGAGCAAATGGAATGGCATGGCATCAAACACATGGAAACCGTGTGTTTGTTGTATTTGATACCATTCCACCTATTTCGCTCCAACCGTTACCACAACCCCATCCTCCCCAATTAAGGTGCCACCAACCTCCTGTGGTGTAAACACATTGCAAATAGGCTCAGGATAACTCCTGATAAAGTTAGGTAGCTGATATTTAGAGCTTAAATAGCCTAATTGATTAGTCACAGGAATCAGGACTAATAAAGCAAATGCAACAGCCTGTTTTACAAATGGTGGGCCTAACACATGGATGGGCATTCATAAAATTACGTTGCAAGTGGACAGGGTAGGCAACACCCCAGTAAGCACGGACCAGCAGTTGTTTTTTGGTGCAGTCCAGCCCGGCCTTGATTTCCACTGACGTTGGTTTTTGATCCGGCCTGGATAAGCGTTGATTTGGCCCAAACATAGACATCTATAAATGATGTCTTTTCAACTTTAATTCCGAACGGAAAATGAACCTGATTTCAATGTCCGGACAATACGTCTTTTCATCATCAGTTTGCTTACTGGTACTATTTTTAGTTTTACAGGGGCAGCGATATTTTTGTCTTGCCTAGGTGACAGAATAACCAGGACTGGCCCTAGCACCATTTGACTATTTTGAAAGATATCTGTGATTTTCAGTGCTGAGTGACACCACACAGAGATGGTCATTCATTCTTTGATCTCTGTTTTTCCATGAGTTTTGAGTGATCTTGAGTCTTGTCTCTTTCTGGTGATCCTCCCGTCCTCTGCATACACTGTATAGATCCTGACTGGGCGTCCTATAAGCTGGGTGTATTTGTGTGTCTGAACTGCTCTGGAGTGCACCGCAACCTGTCCAACATCAGCCGCGTTAAATCCATACGGCTCGACTTCTGGGATGACGAGCTAGTGAAGGTAATGAATGGATCTCTTACAGCAGGGGTCAACACCAACCCTGGTTCTGGAGATCTTACAGGGTGTTCAGGTGTCTCGTTCCAGCCCAACACTAACCAGATCAATCCATCAACAAATGATCATTAACTTTGTGCTGGGGTGGAATAAAAGCCTTCACAACCAGTATCTCTTCAAGACCAGGTTTTGTGACCACTACATGTCAATTTCACTCCTGGTTCTCATCTTGGAGGACCACTTTGGGTACTGGTTTGGTTTGCAATCTTAATCAATACAATGTATTTATGTCCTCTGTCAATTTCCTTCTTTTGGGGTGTTTGTTTGGGTACAAAGTTCATGAAAACCAATGGAAATGCCACAGGCAGAGCCATCTATGAGAAAGCAGTCCCAGCATTCTACTACCGGCCCCAGCAAGAAGACTGTGCGTAAGTATTGCCATCCCAGGTAATTTCACTACTTCACTGACAAGTGCTCTTGGCACTGGGCACTCGTTTTTGTACAAACGAATGGCAGGATTTAGGGAAGTTGAAGGATGCTGACTTTGCGCATCAATGTAGGAAGGGGAAGGAAAGGATTGTATTGTTTAAAAAAATAAAGAAGTGGAACTTCTGACAATGGAATTATAAATCATTTAACCAGTCAGTCCATTGTTGTCTCTCCCTCCCAATGAAAAATGATTTGTCTTTTGAAGGTTTAAGAAAAACAAATGCAATGGACAATACTTAGGGTTTCTATTCACCCTGTCTAAAACAATGCAGGAGAAACTGTGGACTCAAGGATCCGATAAGCCTGTGAAACTGTAGAACATTTCATCCTTTTTACCCCCAGCGTCTTAAGGGAGCAGTGGATAAGAGCAAAATATGAGAGGATGGAATTTACCGGCGAGACAAAGTATCCCCCACTGGCCTACACGACAGGTGAACGGCTTTACTGCTTGTCTGTGGACGTTCAAATCACATGTTATAACACAGAGAACCTCTGCCATTTCTTCTATATTTCTGTATTATTTTAATTGTGGTCTTCTGTATCTCAGTTGGTAGAGCATGGCTCTTGAAATGCCAGGATAGTAGGTTTGATTCCCAGGGCCACCTCTACATGACAAATATATGCGCGCATGATTGTACTTCGGGGTTGGATAAAAGCGTTTGCTAAATGACATACATTGAAATATTGTCCACAGTGAGGCATTTTGCAGGGTCAATGTAGTTTGTTCATCGTACACTGACAAGAAAAACCTATTCTTGTCACACTGACACTTCTGTGGACCTACAGCAGAGCATTGTTCACTTGAGTAAAAACCACACACAGAGACATGAGAGGCATACCCACATGTATTGATGAGTTACGGAGACGTAACAGAGTACACTTCTGTGGACCTACAGCAGAGCATCGTTCATTTGAGTAAAAACCACACACAGAGACATGAGAGGCATACCCACATGTATTGATGAGTTACGGAGACGTAACAGAGTACACTTCTGTGGACCTACAGCAGAGCATCGTTCACTTGAGTAAAAACCACACACAGAGACATGAGAGGCATACCCACATGTATTGATGAGTTACGGAGACGAAACAGAGTACACTTCTTTGGGTTTCCATTCCAGGTTTCTATGAAGGGATGCTGTGGAAGAAGGGGAAGGAGAAGGGACAGTTTCAGAGAAGGAAGTTTGTTCTGTCTGAGAAGGAATTCACCCTGGCTTACTTCAACAAGGAGGATGTAAGTGTGAGGTCATTGACATGCTGGGTAGCTTGCTGCACGGCCAAATTTCTAAACTGTTAATGGTCACATACTTTGAACGTGTGACTACTGAAAGGTGAAAAGAGTGCAGTGCCTGTCGTGGTCATTTCCTGTATTACTAAACATTGAGAGAGCAAACCACACACAAGTCAGAGTATGTTATAAAGTCCATAATTAATGATATATGAGCTTCACCATAGCCCTGTGACTCTCAGATCAATTCAGTGTCTATAAATGAATTCTCTGAGAGTGCTTACAAAACAGTTCTTAGTATCAATTATAGCCAAGACACACCCATCTCAACTCACATGACAAACAACAGATCTTAGGAACATTACACAAAGAACATTTTACTTGAAAGAGGAGTATCCCATGGGTAGATAGCATTAGCTATACATTATTGTTCAGTTTGGTCTCCTAAATAAAGTTCCTATCTCGTTCTTGGTACCACTTAGGACCAAAACATTACCTCATCCAATGGCATTTATCAATTGTCAATTCTAGATACTCCCATCTCAAATACACCCCCTCCTGGACATGTGTCTACTGAAAGGTGAAAAGAGTTCAGTGCCATAGCTCTGCTAATATTTACAGGGGTTCACTTGTGAATCATCTTAACATAATTTGATTATGACATATGTTCAGTTTTCTCTCAAGTCAGGCTTACAAATAGTTAAGCCACATTGTTGAATTTTCACTGGGCTTGCATTGTACACATCATCACTCTACGCCCTCAGCCATCCAAAGGGCCCAAAGCGCTCATCTCCATCAAAGACGTGAATGTGACCTTTCAACCTGAGAAAATTGGTCACGCCCATGGTCTGCAGATTACCTACCAGAAAGACAGCCACACCAGAAGTATTTTTGTCTACCACGAAAGTGGAGAGGTGGGTATTTTTCTCTGTATTTCGCTCTTTATTATAGAAGAGTAGCTTTTGTATAGCCTGGTGATCAAAGATCTGTCACTGTGTTTTATACAACTCCTTTGCCATATGTTTGTTATGAAAGTGAAAAGTACAGAGGAGTTGGATAAATCACAAACTGATCTCCTGGTACTACCAGTTGAGATAAGAGAAAGACGTTTGCCGTCACATGGCCTCATCCAAAACACGAGGAAGTGGATAAGTGAGCAAGAAGCCATGCTAAAATATTTACAACTTTGCAAAACAAGCTTTTGTTAGTATTTTTGTCTGAGATCTTTGTTGATCTGCTTGTATTCACAGTTGGTTGGAGATTTTATGGCATCCCCCTGTAGCAGATTATGCTGTATATCAGTGTGTAAAGCTTACTAGTCTTCCCTGCTTAGGAGATTGTCAACTGGTTTAATGCCATTCGAGCTGCTCGCTTTGCCTACCTGAAAACAGCATACCCCACAGGAAGTGATAAAGAAGTAAGTGTTTGTTAGACTATATTTCAGTAAAGTTCTCTCTGGTATATGCCCTTCTTTTCAACCATGTTTGTACCGGCACAGTATCTCTATTTCCGTCAAATCAGAGGCTACCAATGTCTCCCCCACATGAATTTGGTATTTTTATTGTCCCCTGTAGACCATTCACTTTAGGGTGTAAACATACTATAAATTCCATTATTATACTTATGATAAAATGTCTTATATTCTACTGAGCCATTTACTTTATGCTGTTAATCTTATTTCTTATAGTTGTTGCATTGTCGAGAAAGAACTTGCAAGTAAGCATTTCATTGGACGGTCTATACCACGTGTATCCTGTACATACGACTAATAAAACGTGAAACTATAGGGTGTTGTTATGCCGTGTGAAGACATACTTCAATGAATCAATGCATTAGAGGAAGTTCAACACGTTTCAACTTTGAGAGGGTGTCACAAGATAGTATTTCCAGTAACTATTGGCTTGGTTTTATGTTGCAGAATACCAGTACATTTAGATGTAAATATTTCCTAAAGAACAGACAGTGGTTCCTAGTGCCTAAGGACATATTCAGCAACCATAGCAATCAATAACTACTGTTGCAATTAGCAATAAATGAATTGATGCTTATAAATGCTTCTTCTGTATTCCTCTTCATTATGTGTATTCTGACAGTTGAGGACTAGAATTACCAGAAACTACCTCAAAGAAGGATACATGGAGAAGACAGGTCCTATGGTAGGTAGTTACTTTGTGATTATCATACTAAATAATGACATTGGATAGAAGAAACGTAAAGTGACCTGGTTGTTACAATGTAATCGCATTATGAACACTGTGACAATAAAGTGTATTTGTTGGGAAGCAAAAGGAGACGTTCAAAAAGAGATGGTTCATCTTGGACTCCCAAGACAGGAAGCTCCTTTACTTCAAAAGCCAGCTGGTAAGAAAGGAGTCCACCTCCTCATTATCTCAAAAGGGTGTGTGTGTGTGTGTGTGTGTGTGTATATTCGCTGTGTACCTGTGTGTATCCCTCGAATCCTAATCTCTACACTATCAACATGTTGTGTGTGTCTGTTTACTACAGGATGCTGAGGAGCTGGGAGTTGTGTTCATCGGCACAGAGACCAATGGTTACTCAGTGAGTGAGTGCATTCCCAAAAGGACCAGAGGCAACCGGTGGAGGTGTGGAGTCACAGTGGACACGCCGGACCGCCAGTTTGTCTTCATGTGTGAGCAGGAGAGGGAACAGAGAGAGTGGGTGGAGGCCCTCAGAGAGGTCATCTCTAAACCCATGCAGCCCCAGGACTACACCAGTAAGAGTCGTGTCACCAGTATTCACACCACAGGAGACTCCCGAGGGGAGGACGGCTCATAATAATGGGCAGAACGGAGCAGATGGAATGGCATCAAACACATGGAAACCATGTGTTTGATGTATTTGACACCATGCCACTGATTCCGCTCCAGCCTATTCCACGAGCCCGTCCTCCCAAATGAAGGTGCCACCAACCCCCTGACACACACACATACACACTATGCACGTACTGTACATAGTATATATTCATACACCATATGGTGAATAACCTAATATACGCTTTTCTGGCTTGTCTTGTTTCAGCTGAAGCCAACATCCGAGGGAAGAGTTGACTTTTGAGAGAGAGCTGACTTTCGAGAGAGAGATTCCACCAACATTGGCTGCAAAACCCACTCTGAAGACTCATCTACACTGAACAAATACATAAACACAACATGCAACAATTTCAAAGATTTTACTGAGTTACAGTTTAAATAAGGAAATCAGTCTGTTGAAATAAATTAATTCAGACCTAATCTATGGATTTCACAACTGGGAATACAAATATGCATCCATTGGTCACAGATACAGAAAACCAGTTAGTATCTGGTGTGACCACCATATGCCTCATGCAGCGTGACACATCCTCTTCGCAAGTTGATCAGGCTGTTGATTGTGGCATGTGGAATGTTGTCCCACTGCTGTTCAATAGTTGCTGGATACTGGCGGGAACTAGAACACGCTGTCGATCCAGAGCAATCCCAAACATGCTCAATTAGTGACATGGTTGGTGAGTATGCAAGCCATGGAAGAACTGTGATTTTTTTGGATTCCAGGAATTGTGTACAGATCCTTGCGACATGAGGCCGTCCATAATCAGGCTGAAACTTAAGGTGATGGCGGCTGATGAATGGCACGACAATGGTCACGACAGGATCTCGTCACGGAGTCTCTATGGAGTCAAATTGCCATCAATAAAATGCAATTGTGTTCATTTTCCGTAGCTTAATGCCTTCCCAAATCATAACCCCACCGCCATGATGGGGCACTCTATTCACAACGTTGAGCTTCCCTGAGACCGTTTCTGGCAAGTTTGTGCCGAAATTCTTCAGTTTTGCAGACCCACAGTTTCATCAGCTATCCGGGTGGGGATGGGCTCAGATGATCCCCCAGATGAAGAAGCCGAATGTGGTGGTCCTAACATTTTAGAGAAATAAATGTTTTGATGCATCTGGAACATTTCTGGGATCTTTTATTTCAGCTCATGCAACATGGGACCAACACTTTACATGTTGTGTTTCTATTTTTGTTCAGTATATAAGAAAACTTCCAGTATCACTGCATTGAATGTATCCCCCTTAGTGACAGCAGGCCTCTAAATATATTACTTCTTGGAGGACAATGTCTAGGACTGTGGGTTGTTTATTTACAATGCAGATACATGGTTCTACTGGAATTATTGAAAAATGAATTGGGGCAGTACTGTCTCACCACAAATGATGGACAAACTAGATGCCTTGCTCGGCATGGAAGGTAAAATTGTTATTCTCAAACCTTACCTATTAAAATGGCAGAGTTGTGTGTCCCGTGTGCACTTGTTTTATGTGTGAAACCAGGTCAATTCTGTTGCTATGAGAAAGGAAGTGAGTGTGCGTACATGTTATAAAATTAATATCAACTGGAATAATATCTAATACCAACTGTGATTACTAATAAAAACTGTGATAGTATAACAACTATGTATTAGAAGGGTATGTTTTTAGCCCTTTTCTTTAACAAAGGGTATGCCATACCCTCACATACCCCCTCAATTCGAGCCCTCAGCGTCTTCTGAGTTGAGAGCAATTGAATCCCTGCCTCCTTTATCATTTCACAATACAATCAAATCAAGCCACTACATTTGAATTCCAAGCCAATGTCACCACATCAGCGCTAGAGGGTAGCAGATGCGTTGTCTAGTATGTTTCGACAGCGTTTGTCTGCTACTGTTTGCCGTAGTTGCCGGGTATTGGAGGTCAGCTTGGAGGAGGCGTGCGTCTGAAATATTTCGTGCAAAATGTCTTGAAAGTACAGAAAATAAAGGAATATAGCGTTTTAAACAATTATGTCATTTACAAAAATGTGTATCGCTGTTGAGCGTGGAACTTCAATTGTACAAGAAGCGAGAGAAACGATAACAAATTAACGGAGAAATTCCTCCGTCCGTTTTGTCCTACAAAGAAAGAGGCGCAGACCACAGTTTGACAGCGCAGTCTAAACTGCGCAGGCCTGGCATTAGATAAACTGCTGTAGGGCGGCATCAAAGAATATATGATATTTATGAAAGAACAAAGACTTTATTGATTTGTGAATTAAAAAAACAGTTGCAAATATGAGGAAGGACGTGAGGATATTACTCGTTGGGGAACGTAAGTGGCTGATTCATTAAATATAGCTGGCGCTTGATGCCTACACAGTAATTAGCTAGCATGCTAGCTAGCTTAACTCCGCGAATACATTCAATTAATCAAAATACAGGGTATATACGAATGTACACCTAGGTTGTGTTTTGTACTTGTATGACCGCACAACTAAGAATACCATTGCATCGAACTGATTCAATGTGACATTGTGAAGACGTTAAGCCAACAACATACCTCGCTAACTAGCAAATGCCGCAGTCAAATGTGAATGGCTAGTTAATAAAGACTGTTGGTTCGTTCACTTAGTAATACGCACACAGTAGCTGTAGTTATTTAAAGTATGTTTGGTGTAACTTCTAGCCACAGTAATTAACTAGTTAGCTAGTAATGTAGGTTAGGATCGTATCAATAGAACACTCACTCAACCTTGCACGCGCTTTGCACTATCGATATGTCCTCGTGCACACTGTCAGCTTGACATTCCATGGAACCAGTAGAAATCATGTTCTGCTCAGATTTGTGTATTTTAGCCATTTGGCCACATTGCAACTTTTGGCCTCCACAATACACTTCTCCCAAATCCCCATTGCCACATCTAGTGCACTTTGCAAATTAGGGCCCTATTTCATTTACATTCATCTTCTCCCATATCCACAATGCATATATTTTTAAGCTATGTCATTTAAAAAAAAATTGAGAGCGACTATTGTCAATGATCACATTGGTAAATTGGGTAGAATGTGATAGAACTGAGACCTTTAAAGGAACTTGTGACAACATGCTGGTTGTCCTCCTTTCTGCCCTGTGTTCTTCACTCACATCTGTTTATCAGATGCAACTGGCTGGCTGACCTACATTGACACATTCTCTTTGGTGTTGCTGACAGGTCCCTTGAGAGGGCAGCCAAAACCGTATGTGTGTATGCTAACGTTGGTGATATCACTCAGCAACCAAGGATGCATTTACACAGACAGCCCAATACTGATCTTTTTCACAATTACTGGAAAAGGAGCTGAACTGATTGGTCAAAAGACCAAGTAGTAGTCTAAAAGGATCAGAATTGGGCAGCCAGACTGTAAACACAGCTCAAGTGTCCATAGATACAAGTCCTTTCCATGCACCTGCAGAGGCTGCCCCTGTTCTTGAACTTGGTGAACTGTCCTACCGCCCTTGAAGCAGGAGCCCATTCACTGATCTGACTCAACATAATAAGCTACTGCAGGCTAATTGAACCCGGCTTGATAAAACCCCTCCATCGGCGTTAGATCAATGGTTATGGTAGAAAAAAAGGATGCATGTTGAAACGTATCAGAACTGCAACTCTCTGTGCAGTATCTGCAGCCCTGTGTCCTCTGGCTGTGCACCATATCAGAACTGCAACTCTGTGCAGTATCTGCAGCCCTGTGTCCTCTGGCTGTGCACCATATCAGAACTGCAACTCTCTGTGCAGTATCTGCAGCCCTGTGTCCTCTGGCTGTGCTCTATGGTGCTGGATTCAATCAAGTCATGGAATTTAATAAGACACTCCAACACTTAACTAGTCCCTGTTCATGCTTGCCAGCTGCTCTTATCTTCACACTTCAGTCACTCAACACATCAGTCTAACAGTCTGTAATGTATGCAGAGCCGTAGCCGACACAATCTCAAATTCATTCTACACTGCCTTCACCCACCTAGATAAGAGGAATATCTATGTGAGAATGCTGTTCATTGACTACAGCTCAGCGTTCAACACCTTTGTCACCTCCAAACTCGTCACCAAGCTTAGGACCCTGGGACTGAACACTTCCCTTTGCAACTGGATCCTGGACTTCCTGACGGGCCACTCCCAGGTGGTGAGGGTAGGCAACATCACCTCCGCCACGCTGACCCTCAACACGGGGTCCCCACAGGGGTGTGTGCGATTAGTTCCGTCCTGTACTCTGCACATGACTCCAACACCAAGTTTGCTGACGGCACGATGGTGGTAGGCCTGATCACCAGTGACGATAAGACAGCCTACAGGGAGGATGTCAGTTACATGACAGTGTGGTCCCGGAGCAACAACCTTTCCCTCAACGTCAGTAAGACCAAGGAGCTGATCTTGGACTACAGGAAACGGGGGAGGGGGCGAGCACTCCCCCATCCACATCCCTGGGGCTGCAAATATTTATACTGACTACGCACACGCACTCACATACATTCATCATATATGCTACTCTTTTTATCATATTTCCTGATGCTTAGTCACCTTACCCCTATACATATATACCCCTATCAGTATCTCTGCACATTGTAAATATGCTATTGGAACTGACCATGTATATAGCATACTTACTTCATGTTCTTATTTCTATTTCTCATGTTTTTGCTCCACCTTGTTCGTTTTTGTTCAACATTGATATTGATTACTGCATTGTTGGGGTTAGAGCTGGCAAAGAACAGCATGGCACTGTACTTGTCCACGTGACATTACCTTGAAACCTGCACATTGAATGGTACAATGTTGAGAGGTGACACTAAAGCTCAATTGATGATGTCTCCCTGTGTGAGATGATCTCCCATCACAGGGAGTATCTCCTCATTGTAGCCTGGTTCCAGATCTGTTTGTGCCGTCTCGCCAACTCCTATGGTCATTGTCACTGTCATTGTCACATGACCATAGGAGTTGGCAAGACAGCACAAATAGATCTGGAATCAGGCTATCCTGATTGCAATCACACACTGATGCTTCTGTCTGACTCACACACTTGTCCTCTCATCTCCACAGCCAAAGTGGGGAAGACGTCTCTGATCATGTCACTGGTCAGCGAGGAGTTCCCTGACGACGTTCCCCTTCGAGCAGAGGAGATCACCATCCCAGCAGACGTAACTCCAGAGAGAGTCCCCACACACATAGTGGACTACTCAGGTAACGCCACAGACCATACAGCCTGAACGTCAATCAATACTGAATGTTTAATGCTGAACACTGTTCAGTGTTACTAGACTGCCCCTACAGACAGACTATTATTTTTCGGAACTGGGATTCAGTCAATGCATGTTATGGCTGGAAACTGTGCTCTACTGACAGTACTTACGACAGTGGAGTAGGAGACGTGTCAGATTGACAAGACAATATCATACTGTCTTTGATGTTGTTGTCTTGTGTCTGTAGAAGCAGAACAGTCAGACGAGCAGTTGTATCAAGAAATATCAAAGGTTGGTAGGATACCATTTTAACCCTGTATTATCCCCATAAAGTAAACATCTATCCCCACCAAGGTAGAATAACATTCTCTCTTTTTTTACAGGCAAATGTTATTTGCATAGTTTACTCAGTCAACAACAAGAAGTCCATTGAGAAGGTCAGTTTATAAACCAAGCATTCTCTCTGACATTTTCTATCTTGATTTAGTAACAGCGCACTGCCTACACGTTGTTAACTCTGTTCACCATGTCGGCCATATTGAATTAAAGAGAGCGCAGGGCAAGCCTGTGTTCTGAGTCTTGGCAGTGCAGCTGTAACAGGGTTTGATACGTGTTTTCTCTCTTCTAGGTGACAAGTCATTGGATTCCCCTCATAAACGACAGGACGGACAAGGATAGCAGGTGTGTGTGTGTAGTGTGCTTGTGGTGTCTGCGTGTGTGTGTGTGTGTCCCCTTGGTCAGGGACAGTGGGAGTCTGATACTAAATCCCCGGTGCATTTGGAAATGACTGCACCAACACCTAAAGTGCTGGTGTAGTTTTTGACAGCTTTGCCACATTTCACTTAGTAGATTGAAACGGGTGTCAAGTCATTTCAATGACATGCCATTCATTATAAGACCAGCCTGCTATATGCACCAGTTATGTCATAGACAAGGGAAAGTACAGTACCGTGTACCTGTTTATGTAACCTACTCCATATCAATGTGATAATAGAGGAAAGGTTACTGAATGACTAATGGCTATGTCATGTAAGACTGTGTGATACGGCCTCCCGAGTGGTGCAGTGGTCTAAGGCACTGCATCGCTGTGCCCCTAGAGATCCTGGTTAGAGTCCAGGCTCTGTCGCAGCCGACCAGGACCGGGAGACCCATGGGACGGGGCACAATTGGCCCAGCGTCGTCCGGGTTAGGGAGGGTTTGGCTGGAAGGGATGTCCTTGTCCCATCGCGCTCTAGCGACTCCTGTGGCCGGCCGGGCGCAGTGCACACTGACACGATCACCAGGTGTACGGTGTGTTTCCTCCGACACATTGGTGTGACTGGCTTCCGGGTTAAGTGGGCATTGTGTCAAGAAGCAGTGCGGCTTGGTTGGGTCCTGTTTTGTAGGACGCACGGCTCTCGACCTTCGCCTCTTCCGAGTCCGTACTGGAGTTGCAGCGACGAGACAAGACTGTAACTACCAATTAGGATACAATGAAATTGGGGAGGAAAAAGGGGTCAAATGAAAAAAGACAGTTTTCAGTTTTCCATATGGGAAGCAGAAGGTCATGGACATTGTTGTCACCTCTTAGCTGTAAGTTGAATTGCAGACAGCCAGACAACATTGATTTAATCTACCATTATACAGTATGTTGAGTGTTTGTATAACAGCAGACAGCCAGACAACATTGATTTAATCTACCATTATACAGTATGTTGAGTGTTTGTATAGCAGCAGACAGCCAGACAACATTGATTTAATCTACCATTATACAGTATGTTGAGTGTTTGTATAGCAGCAGACAGCCAGACAACATTGATTTAATCTACCATTATACAGTATGTTGAGTGTTTGTATAACAGCAGACAGCCAGACAACATTGATTTAATCTACCATTATACAGTATGTTGAGTGTTTGTATAGCAGCAGACAGCCAGACAACATTGATTTAATCTACCATTATACAGTATGTTGAGTGTTTGTATAACAGCAGACAGCCAGACAACATTGATTTAATCTACCATTATACAGTATGTTGAGTGTTTGTATAACAGCAGACAGCCAGACAACATTGATTTAATCTACCATTATACAGTATGTTGAGTGTTTGTATAACAGCAGACAGCCAGACAACATTGATTTAATCTACCATTATACAGTATGTTGAGTGTTTGTATAGCAGCAGACAGCCAGACAACATTGATTTAATCTACCATTATACAGTATGTTGAGTGTTTGTATAACAGCAGACAGCCAAACAACATTGATTTAATCTACCATTATACAGTATGTTGAGTGTTTGTATAACAGCAGACAGCCAGACAACATTGATTTAATCTACCATTATACAGTATGTTGAGTGTTTGTATAGCAGCAGACAGCCAGACAACATTGATTTAATCTACCATTATACAGTATGTTGAGTGTTTGTATAGCAGCAGACAGCCAAACAACATTGATTTAATCTACCATTATACAGTATGTTGAGTGTTTGTATAACAGCAGACAGCCAGACAACATTGATTTAATCTACCATTATACAGTATGTTGAGTGTTTGTATAGCAGCAGACAGCCAGACAACATTGATTTAATCTACCATTATACAGTATGTTGAGTGTTTGTATAACAGCAGACAGCCAGACAACATTGATTTAATCTACCATTATACAGTATGTTGAGTGTTTGTATAGCAGCAGACAGCCAGACAACATTGATTTAATCTACCATTATACAGTATGTTGAGTGTTTGTATAGCAGCAGACAGCCAGACAACATTGATTTAATCTACCATTATACAGTATGTTGAGTGTTTGTATAGCAGCAGACAGCCAGACAACATTGATTTAATCTACCATTATACAGTATGTTGAGTGTTTGTATAGCAGCAGACAGCCAGACAACATTGATTTAATCTACCATTATACAGTATGTTGAGTGTTTGTATAGCAGCAGACAGCCAGACAACATTGATTTAATCTACCATTATACAGTATGTTGAGTGTTTGTATAGCAGCAGACAGCCAGACAACATTGATTTAATCTACCATTATACAGTATGTTGAGTGTTTGTATAACAGCAGACAGCCAGACAACATTGATTTAATCTACCATTATACAGTATGTTGAGTGTTTGTATAACAGCAGACAGCCAGACAACATTGATTTAATCTACCATTATACAGTATGTTGAGTGTTTGTATAACAGCAGACAGCCAGACAACATTGATTTAATCTACCATTATACAGTATGTTGAGTGTTTGTATAACAGCAGACAGCCAGACAACATTGATTTAATCTACCATTATACAGTATGTTGAGTGTTTGTATAACAGCAGACAGCCAGACAACATTGATTTAATCTACCATTATACAGTATGTTGAGTGTTTGTATAACAGCAGACAGCCAGACAACATTGATTTAATCTACCATTATACAGTATGTTGAGTGTTTGTATAGCAGCAGACAGCCAGACAACATTGATTTAATCTACCATTATACAGTATGTTGAGTGTTTGTATAGCAGCAGACAGCCAGACAACATTGATTTAATCTACCATTATACAGTATGTTGAGTGTTTGTATAACAGCAGACAGCCAGACAACATTGATTTAATCTACCATTATACAGTATGTTGAGTGTTTGTATAGCAGCAGACAGCCAGACAACATTGATTTAATCTACCATTATACAGTATGTTGAGTGTTTGTATAACAGCAGACAGCCAGACAACATTGATTTAATCTACCATTATACAGTATGTTGAGTGTTTGTATAGCAGCAGACAGCCAGACAACATTGATTTAATCTACCATTATACAGTATGTTGAGTGTTTGTATAGCAGCAGACAGCCAGACAACATTGATTTAATCTACCATTATACAGTATGTTGAGTGTTTGTATAGCAGCAGACAGCCAGACAACATTGATTTAATCTACCATTATACAGTATGTTGAGTGTTTGTATAACAGCAGACAGCCAAACAACATTGATTTAATCTACCATTATACAGTATGTTGAGTGTTTGTATAACAGCAGACAGCCAGACAACATTGATTTAATCTACCATTATACAGTATGTTGAGTGTTTGTATAACAGCAGACAGCCAGACAACATTGATTTAATCTACCATTATACAGTATGTTGAGTGTTTGTATAACAGCAGACAGCCAGACAACATTGATTTAATCTACCATTATACAGTATGTTGAGTGTTTGTATAACAGCAGACAGCCAGACAACATTGATTTAATCTACCATTATACAGTATGTTGAGTGTTTGTATAACAGCAGACAGCCAGACAACATTGATTTAATCTACCATTATACAGTATGTTGAGTGTTTGTATAACAGCAGACAGCCAGACAACATTGATTTAATCTACCATTATACAGTATGTTGAGTGTTTGTATAGCAGCAGACAGCCAGACAACATTGATTTAATCTACCATTATACAGTATGTTGAGTGTTTGTATAACAGCAGACAGCCAGACAACATTGATTTAATCTACCATTATACAGTATGTTGAGTGTTTGTATAGCAGCAGACAGCCAGACAACATTGATTTAATCTACCATTATACAGTATGTTGAGTGTTTGTATAGCAGCAGACAGCCAGACAACATTGATTTAATCTACCATTATACAGTATGTTGAGTGTTTGTATAGCAGCAGACAGCCAGACAACATTGATTTAATCTACCATTATACAGTATGTTGAGTGTTTGTATAACAGCAGACAGCCAGACAACATTGATTTAATCTACCATTATACAGTATGTTGAGTGTTTGTATAACAGCAGACAGCCAGACAACATTGATTTAATCTACCATTATACAGTATGTTGAGTGTTTGTATAACAGCAGACAGCCAGACAACATTGATTTAATCTACCATTATACAGTATGTTGAGTGTTTGTATAACAGCAGACAGCCAGACAACATTGATTTAATCTACCATTATACAGTATGTTGAGTGTTTGTATAACAGCAGACAGCCAGACAACATTGATTTAATCTACCATTATACAGTATGTTGAGTGTTTGTATAACAGCAGACAGCCAGACAACATTGATTTAATCTACCATTATACAGTATGTTGAGTGTTTGTATAGCAGCAGACAGCCAGACAACATTGATTTAATCTACCATTATACAGTATGTTGAGTGTTTGTATAGCAGCAGACAGCCAGACAACATTGATTTAATCTACCATTATACAGTATGTTGAGTGTTTGTATAACAGCAGACAGCCAGACAACATTGATTTAATCTACCATTATACAGTATGTTGAGTGTTTGTATAGCAGCAGACAGCCAGACAACATTGATTTAATCTACCATTATACAGTATGTTGAGTGTTTGTATAGCAGCAGACAGCCAGACAACATTGATTTAATCTACCATTATACAGTATGTTGAGTGTTTGTATAACAGCAGACAGCCAGACAACATTGATTTAATCTACCATTATACAGTATGTTGAGTGTTTGTATAGCAGCAGACAGCCAGACAACATTGATTTAATCTACCATTATACAGTATGTTGAGTGTTTGTATAGCAGCAGACAGCCAGACAACATTGATTTAATCTACCATTATACAGTATGTTGAGTGTTTGTATAGCAGCAGACAGCCAGACAACATTGATTTAATCTACCATTATACAGTATGTTGAGTGTTTGTATAACAGCAGACAGCCAAACAACATTGATTTAATCTACCATTATACAGTATGTTGAGTGTTTGTATAACAGCAGACAGCCAGACAACATTGATTTAATCTACCATTATACAGTATGTTGAGTGTTTGTATAACAGCAGACAGCCAGACAACATTGATTTAATCTACCATTATACAGTATGTTGAGTGTTTGTATAACAGCAGACAGCCAGACAACATTGATTTTAGGGTTGTCACAATACCAGTATCACGATACTCTGAGGTATCGTGGCAAGGGAACAAAACATGAAGCGGACTATATTCTCTGAGGAAAACAGTCCTAATGTTTTTAGCCTTATGTTGTCACCTAGAATCACATGTTTATTTTCCATATAGAACACTGCATTTTACATACAGTAGGTTTTAAAGGACCATAGTGTTCATTCTGCTTTGTGTGTTCCGGCAGACTGCCAGATAACGTTGTCTTGGATTGAGCCTGGATTTCTTTAATAGGATCCGGTGTCAAGGCTAAGTCTGCCTGGATTACTGTTAGAGTTTAGTATAACATACTGTAGCTTGAAGGTTTGATCTGTTAGGTGACACTGACAATCTATTGGAGTCTAGAACCCCTGAGGACAAAATATTCCTTTTTGAGACATTCTCAGACAATGAATTCTCATGATTGTTTTCTCAGAGCCCTAACTGCCTTTCTCCTCCAATGGTAATGAAAGGAAATTCACCTTCCTTTTGAATGAATGGATACATTTTCAATGACGGTGGGTTAACTGCCTGTTCAGGGGCAGAACGACAGATTTGTACCTTGTCAGCTCGGGGATATGAACTTGCAACCTTTCGGTTACTAGTCCAACGCTCTAACCACTAGGCTTCCCTGCCGCCCCATATAAGATCATGTATGATGTTGTTGCAGGGTACCACTGATCCTGGTGGGGAATAAGTCAGACCTGGTAGAACACAGCAGTATGGAGACCATCCTGCCCATCATGAACCAGTACTCTGACATTGAGACCTGCGTGGAGGTAAGAGAACACTGACTGGTGACTCTGTTTACCGCCTCCATTTTGAGTGCCTAGCAACAGTACATTGAGAATGATCATATAGCTAGGCTAATGAAAGTTGTTGTGTTACACTTGCGTTGAGGCTCAATCAAAATGGTATTGAACTACTAGAAATGTATTTTAAGGGTCTCTGATCATCTGATTAATTGAATTCAGGCCTGCAGAACTTTGATCAACAATGGTTTCATATTCTATCCCGGTTCTGAAATCCCAACAGCTGAAAACAGCATAAAAAAATCTAATTGATGCATTGACCTTGTGATGTAGGTTGTCTGCTGGCCCTGGGCTGGGAGACTCCTAATGTTTCAGCTAACCCCTGACTTCAGTTAGAATGTTATCTGTTGGCGGGTAAATGAGTCTGTATTCATTATGGCACACAAAATAAAACATTTTGCAACGTAAAATAAAAATAAGCATTTATTGGCCAAGTCCACATAGTCAATTAGCCATTTTCAGTCAGTTTCTTTGTTCTATTTGGTGCCTAATGAACATGACCCCTCTGTGTCTTTCTACTGACTGACTGAGTGTGTGTGCTGAGATGCATTTCTATCATGGAGGAAAGTAGTTGGCTACATCACTCTTCCATTGGTCTCATGTGACAACCCAGTCACATGTCCTCTCTGGCTAGATTCATTACAGGATAAAAGTAGTGGAGGTGGAGGGGACGACGTGTTGGAACACACACACACAGAGAATACACACACACAGAGAACACACACACACAGAGAATACACACACACAGAGAACACACACACACAGAGAATACACACACACAGAGAATACACACACACAGAGAACACACACACACAGAGAACACACACACACAGAGAACACACACACACAGAGAACACACACACACAGAGAACACACACACACAGAGAACACACACACACAGAGAATACACACACACAGAGAACACACACAGTCAGATGTGTTAAAGTGACAACCTGGTCAGGATCCGTTATGCAGTTGTACTGCACAAGGTTCATGGGTACTTGTACGTGATGCAACACTGTTCAGTCTCTACATATTTAACATCTGTACACTCTCTTCCCCCCTGTGTGGAATCAGCCCCTTGTCATGGCAACGCCACTGGGGTTTATAGCCAGGCTGTTTCTGGACCCTAGTTTCACATTGAGAGATGACGTTCTGCTTTCCATGACCTCATTTAGACCACTAAGAGGTTGGTGTTGCGGCTTGAGTGTTTTTTTCACTGAAGCACCATAAATCTGCAATGCACAACTCAAGCTGATTGAGAACCAATTGATGTGTAAGTAGTTAAAGAAGTGGGATAGGTGATGGTTTGTCATATACACATGGTTTAGTACAATGAAATGCCGGCTTAAGCCTTTATTTCAACAGTGGCGGCTGATGTCCTACAGTACCCATAATGGTTTTAGAATTTGTAAATGTAACCTTTATTTAACTAGGCAAGACAGTTAAGAACAAATTATTATTTACAATGACGGCCTAACCCGGATGACCCTGGGCCAATTGTCCACAAGTGGGACTCCCAATCATGGCCGGATGTGATGCAGCCTGGATTCAAACCAGGGACTGCAGTGACGCCTCTTGCGCTGAGATGCAGTGCCTTAAGACTGCTGCGCCACTCGGGAACCCTAAAGATGTTACTAAAGTGAACATAATGGTTTCCTGTCTACTTTCCAATACATGGTTGTTAGACCCCAGCAGGGGTCTTTTTGTCTGTGTATTGTTCCAGCTGGTTTTGCGGTTACTGTATCTTTGTGTTTTTCAGTGTATTGTTCCAGCTGGTTTTGAGGATACTGTATCTTTGTGTTTCTCAGTGTATTGTTCTAGCTGGTTTTGAGGTTACTGTATCTTTTGTGTTTCTCAGTGTATTGTTCCAGCTGGTTTTGAGGTTACTGTATCTTTGTGTTTCTCAGTGTATTGTTCCACCTGGTTTTGAGGTTACTGTATCTTTTGTGTTTCTCAGTGTATTGTTCCACCTGGTTTTGAGGTTACAGTATCTTTGTGTTTCTCAGTGTATTGTTCTAGCTGGTTTTGAGGTTACTGTATCTTTGTGTTTCTCAGTGTATTGTTCCAGCTGGTTTTGAGGTTACTGTATCTTTTGTGTTTCTCAGTGTATTGTTCCACCTGGTTTTGAGGTTACTGTATCTTTGTGTTTCTCAGTGTATTGTTCCAGCTGGTTTTGAGGTTACTGTATATTTGTGTTTCTCAGTGTATTGTTCCAGCTGGTTTTGAGGATACTGTATCTTTGTGTTTTTCAGTGTATTGTTCCAGCTGGTTTTGAGGTTACTGTATCTTTGTGTTTCTCAGTGTATTGTTCCACCTGGTTTTGAGGTTACTGTATCTTTTGTGTTTCTCAGTGTATTGTTCCACCTGGTTTTGAGGTTACAGTATCTTTGTGTTTCTCAGTGTATTATTCTAGCTGGTTTTGAGGTTACTGTATCTTTGTGTTTCTCAGTGTACTGTTCCAGCTGGTTTTGAGGTTACTGTATCTTTGTGTTTCTCAGTGTATTGTTCCAGCTGGTTTTGAGGTTACTGTATCTTTGTGTTTCTCAGTGTATTGTTCCAGCTGGTTTTGAGGTTACTGTATCTTTGTGTTTCTCAGTGTATTGTTCCAGCTGGTTTTGAGGTTACTGTATCTGTGTTTTTCAGTGTATTGTTCCAGCTGTTTTTGAGGTTACTGTATCTTTGTGTTTCTCAGTGCTCTGCCAAAAACCTGAAGAACATCTCAGAACTGTTCTACTATGCCCAGAAGGCAGTGCTCCACCCTACAGGACCCCTGTACTGCCCAGAGGAGAAGGAGGTGAGGAGGGCAGAGGGAAAACTCCAGGTCCCTAGCTACCCTAACTATGTAGTTACTTTTCCTGGTCAGGTTACGCAATCAAAACGTTTCCTAGCGCTACCATGGGTACACAGACAACATCTACTTTTTAGCTCTCCAAAAATATCATATTTTACATATTTCAAATGTATACTTTGTGTTTATTCAGATGAAGCCGTCTTGCATCAAGTCTCTAACTCGCATCTTCAAAGTGTCGGACCTGGACAACGATGGCATCCTCAACGACAAAGAACTCAACTTCTTCCAGGTAGGAGCCTCACTGTGGGAAAATAAACCTAGTGGGAAAACCTTTCTTGGCTGTAGCTGCAGGCTTGTGTGCTTTATCTGGCTGAAGTGAAATAACCTGATTTACTTCCTTTTCCAATGGCAGTTTATTTTAACGTGAGTGGAAGAGAGGGGGAGGGATAGGTTATTAGTGGGTTCACCGGTAGCCTGCAGACAGGTGGTTGATTTAGAAACCCTTTCAGAGCATCTTTTGTCCTCTAGTAAATGGTGCAAAGCTGTATACATATCTGCTTGTGACTTCATATATCCCAAACCACGTTACATTAGTAGCTGTGTCAGATTTGTTGGAATAGACTGGTTCTTTCCCATTTTGGTCTCACCAGACCAAATGTTATGTTCAGTTGTGTTTAGGTGATGTGTGTTGAGTGATTTATTGTTGAAGCACTTGGATGCAGCATTGTGCTGTCTGTAGACTTTCATTCTTCACTCTAGTTCTGTGTGGGTATAGTAGTTCTGTGTGGGTATAGTAGTTCTGTGTGGGTATAGTAGTTCTGTGTGGGTATAGTAGTTCTGTGTGGGTATAGTAGTTCTGTGTGGGTATAGTAGTTCTGTGTGGGTATAGTAGTTCTGTGTGGGTATAGTAGTTCTGTGTGGGTATAGTAGTTCTGTGTGGGTATAGTAGTTCTGTGTGGGTATAGTAGTTCTCTGTGGGTATAGTAGTTCTCTGTGGGTATAGTAGTTCTCTGTGGGTATAGTAGTTCTCTGTGGGTATAGTAGTTCTCTGTGGGTATAGTAGTTCTGTGTGGGTATAGTAGTTCTGTGTGGGTATAGTAGTTCTGTGTGGGTATAGTAGTTATGTGTGGGTATAGTAGTTCTGTGTGTGTATAGTAGTTATCTGTGGGTATAGTAGTTATGTGTGGGTATAGTAGTTCTGTGTGGATATAGTAGTTCTGTGTGGATATTGTAGTTCTGTGTGGGTGACACATGTGTTGTGTGTCTGGTAGAGGACGTGTTTCAACATGCCCCTCGCGCCCCAGGCCTTAGAGGATGTCAAGAACGTGGTGAGGAAGAACATGACGGACGGAGTTGAGGACAACGGACTCACTCTCAAAGGTGAGACTGACCACATTGTAGGCCTTCCCTTCTTTCAGTCAGTTTCTCTATAATCTCTCTCTCTCCATCTCTCTCATTCAATCTCTCTATTGTCTCTCCATCTCCCTCATTCAATCTCTCTATTGTCTCTCCATCTCTCTCAATCAATCTCTCTATTGTCTCTCTATTCTCTCTCCATCTCTCTCATTCAATCTCTCTATTGTCTCTCCATCTCTCTCATTCAATCTCTCTATTGTCTCTCCATCTCTCTCATTCAATCTCTCTATTCTCTCTCCATCTCTCTCATTCAATCTCTCTTTTCTCTTTCCATCTCTCTCTCTTCTCTGCCCACTCTCCCTTGTACTCTCTTCTGTAACCTTCACTAAAGGTCATGCATGAATAACATATTTAATAACCCTTTACCAGTGTACTGTGTCCATCTCTAACGTTGTGTCTGGGTGTATCTCTGACGTGTGTCCATTCTTCTCCCTGATTGGCCACTAGGGTTCTTGTTTCTGCACACGCTTTTCATCCAGAGGGGGCGTCACGAGACCACCTGGACGGTGCTGCGGAGGTTTGGGTACGACGACGACTTGGAGCTCCACCAGGAATACCTGTTCCCCCTGTGAGTGGACACTTCAACCCCCCTGGACCAGGGTCATGTACGTTAGGGCACATCGTAGTAAAACACTTTACAGTGGAAACAAAAACCACCTGTTCTGGACAAGTGTAGATGGTGATAACTTTCACTCTGTGTTTTAGCACTTTCTTCCATTTCGCGCCTACAGAACACAACCCTGCTGTACGTATGGGCAACTCTTACCTCTGGGCAGAAAGATGGAGATATACACCTGTTTATGTAAGGCTGGACGAGCATAACAATGACTCTCTGGCCCCAATTCAGTTTCAGTCAATAGCAGATAAATGACATCTGCTCTGCAGGCTCTCACTTTCCTTACACTGTGTCAAAGATGTTAACGTTGATGAAACCTACTGAACCATCAAGCTGTCTGTGGGTGCATTTTACACTACTTGTTATGACTTGCAAGCAGCACTAGGTCTTTCCCAGGGTGAGCCTTTTGAACAATGCCAGTTTAGCCATAGCACTTTTAATGAGATTAATCTGGAATGTTCTCTTGTCCGTGCCAGGCTAAAAATACCTGCTGACTGCACCACCGAGCTCAACCACAACGCGTACCTCTTCCTCCAGAGTGTCTTCGACAAGCACGACAAAGTAAGTCTTGGATGACATAACTCCTACTGTTGTGTTCCCTTCTGCCTCACACACACAAACATTCACAGGTTTTCCCAAAGTCCCAGTTGGAAGTTTCCCGGAATCAGGAGGGAATAAGCAGGGAGGGAATCCTCCAACCGGCTTTGGGGAAAGTTACCGGAATATTGCAGCCCTACACAAAGCTATCATATTTTTAGAACAGTGGTCCTAACGTGTGTGTGTGTGTGTGTGTGTGTGTGTGTGTGTGTGTGTGTGTGTGTGTCAGGACAGAGACTGTGCCTTGTCTCCAGAGGAAGTCAAGGACCTGTTCAAAGTGTTTCCCTACATGCCTTGGGGTCCCGACGTCAACAACACAGTGTGTACCAACGACCAGGGCTGGATCACCTACCAGGGTTACCTGTCACAGTGGACGTGAGTTAGGCCAGCATACCTGGACTACACTACCTCTGTCTAACTTGAATGATTTGGTAATGCAGTTAAACAGCGCTTTGCTGAAACTCAAACTTCTTCACTTTCGTATGGTAACAGGCTTTCAATTGTCTGATTGGCCAGGTTAACCACGTACCTGGATGTGCAGCGCTGCTTGGAGTACCTGGGCTACCTTGGCTACTCAATCATCTGTGAGCAGGAGTCCCAGGCAGCAGCCATCACAGGTAATGTGAGCGTGCGTGACTGGGTTTATATGCTTGTCATGTATTGGTGTTAATTATTGTGGCCTCTCTGTTTGTGCATTTGAAACATAATTAGTGGTGAGCTACTATAAATCTACAGTCACTGTATTTGTGTGTTTGCGTGCATATGCAACTGTATATGTTGTTCCTCACCCGTCTCTCCTCCCTCAGTGACCCGTAACAAGCGCATCGACCTGCAGAAGAAGCAGACGCAGCGCAGCGTCTTCCGCTGTAACATTCTGGGAGCCAGGGGGAGTGGCAAGACCAGCTTCCTGCAGGCCTTTCTGGGTCGCAACCTGCTGGTGAGTCCCTGGAGCTACCGGACAACTGGGGTGTATTCATTATGGCACACCCCAGCAATATGTTTTGCAATGCAAAAATATATATGTTTTTTTCTTATTGGACAAATTCAGGTAGTCCCTCCCTGTTTCATTCAGTTTTTTTCCTAATTTGGTGCCTAATGTACATGTTCCTGGCTTTTCCATGGAAGGCTCACTGCTACCTGCTAAGCACACATTTCTGTTTCATAGCTACTCTTAAGTAGCCAGGGTGACTTGGGCAGTCTGTTACTCCCAAGACATAGCAAACTATCTATTATTATTATTATAATACAAACTTAACTATTTAGCAGTGAGGAATAAGATGTACTGTTGTATCAATGTGGAGTGGTGAATGTGTGTTTTTCTGCGTTACTTAACAGAAACAGCGGAAGATCAGAGAAGACCATAAATCGTTTTACTCCATCAACACCACGTATGTCTACGGCCAGGAGAAGTACTTACTGGTGAGGCTGTGCATCTCTCTCCCCGTATCCATGCTTTCTGCCCGGTAACAAGATTAAAACCCCGGGAGATGGATTATAATACAGTTGTATCATTTATAATACTGTGTTTTATGTGTCCAGCTGTCTAGCAGTAAATCATAAGTGTTTTCCCCTCGTATGTTTTGGAAACTAATATGTTCAGTGTGACACAGTGAATATTAGAGAGGCCTTTCTGCTGAAACGTTGACATTGAACGGTCTCAACTATTTCCCCCTTCTCCCCTCTTCACCCCTCTCTCCTCTTCACCCCTCTCTCCTCTTCACCCCTCTCCCCTCTTCACCCCTCTCTCCTCTTCACACCTCTCCCCTCTTCACCCCTCTCTCCTCTTCACCCCTCTCCCCTCTTCACCCCTCTCTCCTCTTCACCCCTCTCCCCTCTTCACCCCTCTCTCCTCTTCACCCCTCTCTCCTCTTCACCCCTCTTCACCCCTCTCTCCTCTTCACACCTCTCTCCTCTTCACCCCTCTCTCCTCTTCACCCCTCTCTCCTCTTCACACCTCTCTCCTCTTCACCCCTCTCTCCTCTTCACCCCTCTCTCCTCTTCACACCTCTCTCCTCTTCACCCCTCTCTCCTCTTCACCCCTCTCTCCTCTTCACCCCTCTCTCCTCTTCACCCCTCTCTCCTCTTCACCCCTCTCTCCTCTTCACCCCTTCTCCCCTCTTCACCCCTCTCTCCTCTTCACCCCTCTCTCCTCTTCACCCCTTCTCCCCTCTTCACCCCTTCTCCCCTCTTCACCCCTCTCTCCTCTTCACCCCTCTCTCCTCTTCACCCCTCTCTCCTCTTCACCCCTCTTCACCCCTCTCTCCTCTTCACCCCTCTCTCCTCTTCACCCCTCTCTCCTCTTCACCCCTCTCTCCTCCCCGCTTCTCTCCTCTTTTGTCTCCCTGTAGCTTCATGAGGTGATGCCAGACTTTGACTTCCTCTCAGAGGAGGACCTGGCGTGTGACGTGGTCTGTCTGGTGTATGACGTCAACAACCCGCGCTCCTTTGAGTACTGTGCCAAGGTCTACAAGGTGTGTACAGTACCTAACTGACAAACTGTATCAAATCCATCAGTCCTTAGTTTAGTCCTGGGCCTGTATTCACCACATGTCTATAGTAGGAGGACTGATCTTGGATCAGGTTCCTCCCTGTCCATGTAATCCTATTCGTTATGATCTAAAAGGCTAAACTGATCCTAGATCAGCACTCCACTTGAGATGCTTTGTGAATATGGGCCCTGATCCTTGATTCACTAACCTGGAATAGAGGGACTTCTCAGCTTTCAGCTTTTCACCTTCTGAAACTGTTTACCAAAATGTTATGATATCAACAATCCTTACCTCGTCTTGTTCTTATAACTAACCTCTGAACTTGAACCTTTTGACCCATGACAGCAATACTTCATGGACAGCAAGACGCCGTGCATGATGATCGCCTCCAAGTCAGACCTGCACGAGGCGCGCCAGCACTACAGCCTGACCCCGCTGGATTTCTGCCGCAAGAACAAGCTGCACCCGCCCCAACCCTGGACCTGCAACACGGTGGACGCCCCCAACAAGGACCTCTACACCAAACTCACCACCATGGCCATGTACCCGTGAGTATAGTCCCCTCAAATACCTCTACACCAAACTCACCACCATGGCCATGTACCCGTGAGTATAGTCCCCTCAAATACCTCTACACCAAACTCACCACCATGGCCATGTACCTGTGAGTATAGTCCCCTCAAATACCTCTACACCAAACTCACCACCATGGCCATGTACCCGTGAGTATAGTCCCCTCAAAGACCTCTACACCAAACTCACCACCATGGCCATGTACCCGTGAGTATAGTCCCCTCAAAGACCTCTACACCAAACTCACCACCATGGCCATGTACCCGTGAGTATAGTCCCCTCAAAGACCATAGTGGTCCTAAATCCATCCTCTGACTTCACCGTCACCTCGTAGTCTTTTCCTCCAGCCAGCCCTCTGTGACCTCGTTACGTCCTGTATGACGTCTCCAGACACCCCTGGCTTTCTATTGATCCCCTTTGTATGAGCAGGGGTGAGCCCAGCCCCCCACTGTCCTCCATGTATCCCTTCCTCTCTAGTCCTACATTAAGCTGCTTCTTCCTGAGAGGGTGAGATATTTTAGGTGCTGTTTTATTTCAGTTCCTTAGCGTTGGCAACTGTCAATGTGTTGTGGTACGATAAGTTTAACTGTAAGGTGATGACTAGGCCATTTGAAGTCCCAAAACGAAGGTAATCCACTGAAAATCCTTTGGCCTTGAAGGAAGTCTCCCCAGTCAGCTGTACTGAATGGGTGTTATTGACTTGTTGACAGTCTTAGCCATTCATTCTCTATGAGAGGTGGAGTTAGTCTTGTACTTTATTTAATAGATTATCCATTGGATTAGATTAATGTCCATTTAATTGAGCCTTAAATCTTCGCTATACAGGGAAGAACTCATGTTATCTAATGTTAAAAGCATTGTCTTTCCCAAGGCATAGAGCCCTATAGCTAAGAATCCAGGCCCTCGCTCTTCAAATGACTGGACTCTAGGATGGAAATCTTTTGACAGAAATCATCAGCAGCTTCTGCTCTATACACTACAGTGCTTCACCTGTTTCAGACATCTCTCTTGATAGTGAACAGAGTTCTTTATGTAGTTAGGGCACTACTATTATTCTGCATTCGTTGGGGATTTGGTACGGACTGTTTCAGACATCTCTCTTGATAGTGAACAGAGTTCTTTATGTAGTTAGGGCACTACTATTATTCTGCGTTCGTTGGGGATTTGGTACGGACTGTTTCAGACATCTCTCTTGATAGTGAACAGAGTTCTTTATGTAGTTAGGGCACTACTATTATTCTGCATTCGTTGGGGATTTGGTACGGACTGTTTCAGTACCGTCTCAGGCTGCAGATCGACTGTAGGTCAGAGTGATTCATGCTTTATAACCCAGGCCAACAGGTACGATTATAATGGTTTAGTTCCATGTATTTTTAATGGTCAATCTGGAGATTCTGAGATGGGTTAGCTGTTTTTATTGAATTACCCTGAACTTTCTCATCACTTTGTCACTATTTCCTTCATTCTCTGTGGCTTTTCCCCTCTTCTACCTAAGGATGATTGTGGTATTACCACTAATGAAAGGTGTATGTTACTACAGAGGACATGTCTCCTTCTGTATGTTATTACAGAGGACATGTCTCCTTCTGTATGTTATTACAGAGGACATGTCTCCTTCTGTATGTTATTACAGAGGACATGTCTCCTTCTGTATGTTATTACAGAGGACATGTCTCCTTCTGTATGTTATTACAGAGGACATGTCTCCTTCTGTATGTTATTACAGAGGACATGTCTCCTTCTGTATGTTATTACAGAGGACATGTCTCCTTCTGTATGTTATTACAGAGGACATGTCTCCTTCTGTATGTTATTACAGAGGACATGTCTCCTTCTGTATGTTATTACAGAGGACATGTCTCCTTCTGTATGTTATTACAGAGGGCATGTCTCCTTCTGTATGTTATTACAGAGGGCATGTCTCCTTCTGTATGTTATTACAGAGGACATGTCTCCTTCTGTATGTTATTACAGAGGACATGTCTCCTTCTGTATGTTATTACAGAGGACATGTCTCCTTCTGTATGTTATTACAGAGGACATGTCTCCTTCTGTATGTTATTACAGAGGACATGTCTCCTTCTGTATGTTATTACAGAGGACATGTCTCCTTCTGTATGTTATTACAGAGGACATGTCTCCTTCTGTATGTTATTACAGAGGACATGTCTCCTTCTGTATGTTATTACAGAGGACATGTCTCCTTCTGTATGTTATTACAGAGGACATGTCTCCTTCTGTATGTTATTACAGAGGACATGTCTCCTTCTGTATGTTATTACAGAGGACATGTCTCCTTCTGTATGTTATTACAGAGGGCATGTCTCCTTCTGTATGTTATTACAGAGGACATGTCTCCTTCTGTATGTTATTACAGAGGGCATGTCTCCTTCTGTATGTTACTACAGAGGACATGTCTCCTTCTGTATGTTATTACAGAGGGCATGTCTCCTTCTGTATGTTATTACAGAGGACATGTCTCCTTCTGTATGTTATTACAGAGGACATGTCTCCTTCTGTATGTTATTACAGAGGACATGTCTCCTTCTGTATGTTATTACAGAGGACATGTCTCCTTCTGTATGTTATTACAGAGGACATGTCTCCTTCTGTATGTATGTATGTATGTATGTGAAGAATGTTCCTCAAGCTATGTAACTTTCATAATGCTCAGTACTTAGTTCTTACCACTTTCTCTGTATTACAGTACTTAGTAAAGTAATAACCAATCTTCTTTGCCTTTGTTAGTGATGGAGTTATTATTTCATAACTCAGTCACCCAAAGTCCAAGCCCCCCCCATCTGGTGCTAGAACAGGGTCTGTCTTTCAGGGTTCTGCCATCCCACGGTGATGTTTCCATGGAAACGTGTACTAATGTGGATCTGACTTCATCTTTGTGTGTTTGTATGTGCGTGCGTGTGTTGTGATTGTGTCTCCTCAGCCACGCCAAGCTCCGCTGCATGTGTACCTGCAACAGGTGTACCTTCTGCATCTGTCAGAACATCCTCCGGTCCCAGCTACTGACAAATATCAAGGCCAAATTCTACAGTGTTGTTCTGAACAGGTCCATACTGTAAATACTGTAGTGTTTAACAGCCCGTCCTCTCTCTCTCTCTCTCCCCCATGAGGCGGGAGACCCTAGCTTTCTAACATGGGTGAAGGTTTTTCTCCTCTTCTCCCTCAATGCTTCCTCATAGTCAGGTTTACACTGCATATCCACAATGGAAAACTGGAAAAAAGTTTAAATTCTGAGATCTTATTTCGATCTCCAGGCCTGATTTGCACATCTCCATTGAATTTCATATGATTCTATGGGTGGGTTTATAAGACTGTATTCCAAGTACTCATATCGGCTATAGAGTTGACAAGGAGGTTTCAAGACTCCATTTATTTGCTCTCCTTATTTGTTTTAACTCAATCAAGTGGATTGTCCAAGCTGCTTCTATCCCCATCTCTCTATCCCCATCTCTCTTACAACGAGAGCTCAGTAACAAGAGAGCTCAGTCCAATGCAGCCAGTGTTGCCCCTCAATGTTAATTCTGTGTTCTTATACTCAAACAAAATAAATGGGTATTCAAATCAGGGCCCCTGGGCATGTGCCCGATTGGTAATCCAGCCATGCCTAAAGTACTCCAAAATTAGATCAAGCTTTTATTTTGTTGATTTTCTAGTTCTCAAAGATTATATTATAAAATAAATATAGGTCAATTATCTTTTCTACAAACTTTGTCTGGTTTTAGTCGTTTTAAGTTTAAACCGAAAGCGTTTTTCATAAAAGTGTGTGTGTATGTACATACATACAGTTGAAGTCAGAAGTTACATACACCTTAGCCAAATACATTTAAACTCAGTTTTTCACAATTCCTGACATTTAATCCTAGTAAAAATTCCATGTCTTAGGTCAGTTAGGATCACCACTTTATTAAGAATGTGAAATGTCAGAATAATAGTAGAGAGAATTATTTATTTCAGCTTTCTTTCATCACATTTCTTTCATCACATTCATCACACATTTCTTTCATCACATTCCCAGTGGGTCAGAAGTTTACATACACTCAAATAGTATTTGGTAGCATTACCTTTTAAATTCTTTAACTTGGGTCAAACGTTTCGGGTATCCTTCCACAAGCTTCCCAAAATAAGTTGGGTGAATTTTGGCCCATTCCTCCTGACAGAGCTGGTGTAACTGAGTCAGCTTTGTAGGCCTCTTTGCTCGCACACACTTTTTCTATGGGATTGAGGTCAGGGCTTTGTGATGGCCACTCCAATACCTTGACTTTGTTGTCCTTAAGCCATTTTGTCATATCTTTGGAACTATGTTTGGGGTCATTGTTCATTTGGAAGACCCATTTGCGACCAAGCTTTAACTTCCTGGCTGATGTCTTGAGATGTTGCTTCAATATATCCACATAATTTTCCTTCCTCATGATGCTATCTATTTTGTGAAGGGTCCCTCCTGCAGCAAAGCACCCCCACAACATGATGCTGCCACCCTCGTGCTTCACGGTTGGGATGGTGTTCTTCGGCTTGCAAGCCTCCCCCTTTTTCCTCCAAACATAGCGATGGTCAATATGGCCAAACAGTTCCATTTTTGTTTCATCAGACCAGAGGACATTTCTCCAAAAAGTACAATCTTTGTCCCCATGTGCAGTTGCAAACCGTAGGCTGGCTTTTTTATGGCGGTTTTGGAGCAGTGGCTTCTTCCTTGCTGAGCGGCCTTTCAGGTTATGTTGATATAGGACTCGTTTTACTGTGGATACTTTTGTACCTGTTTCCTCCAGCATCTTCACAAGGCCCTTTGCTGTTCTGGGATTGATTTGCACTTTTCGTACCAAAGTACGTTCATCTCTAGGAGACAGAATACGTCTCCTTCCTGAGCGGTATGATGGCTGCGTGGTCCCATGGTGTTTATACTGGCGTACTATTGTTTGCACAGATGAACGTGGTACATTCAGGCTTTTGGAAATTGCTCCCAAGGGTGAACCAGACTTGTGGAGGTCTGCCATTTTTTTTCTGAGGTCTTGGCTGATTTCTTTTGATTTTCCCATGGTGTCAAACAAAGAGGCACTGAGTTTGAAGGTAGGCCTTGAAATACATCCACAGGTACACCTCCAATTGACTCAAATTATGTCAATTAGCCTATCAGAAGCTTGTAAAGCCATGACATCATTTTCTGGAATTTTCCAAGCTGTTTAAAGGCACAGTCAACTTAGTGCATGTAAACTTCTGACCCACTGGAGTTGTGATACAGTGAATTATAAGTGAAATAATCTGTATGTAAACAATTGTTGGAAAAATGTCTTGTGTCATGCACAAAGTAGATGTCCTAACCGACTTGTCAAAACTATAGTTTGTTAACAAGGAACTTGTGGAGTGGTTGAAAAATGAGTTTTAATGACTCCAACCTAAGTGTATGTAAACTTCCGACTTCAACTGTGTGTGTGTGTGTGTGTAGCAGTGGTGGTGCGCCGCGGCAACAGTTTAGCAGTGGTGGTGCGCCGCGGCAACAGTTTAGCAGTGGTGGTGCGCCGCGGCAACAGTTTAGCAGTGGTGGTGCGCCGCGGCAACAGTTTTGCAGTGGTGGTGCGCCGCGGCAACAGTTTTGCAGTGGTGGTGCGCCGCGGCAACAGTTTTGCAGTGGTGGTGCGCCGCGGCAACAGTTTAGTGGTGGTGCGCCGCGGCAACAGTTTAGCAGTGGTGGTGCGCCGCGGCAACAGTTTTGCAGTGGTGGTGCGCCGCGGCAACAGTTTAGCAGTGGTGGTGCGCCGCGGCAACAGTTTTGCAGTGGTGGTGGTGCGCCGCGGCAACAGTTTAGCAGTGGTGGTGCGCCGCGGCAACAGTTTTGCAGTGGTGGTGGTGCGCCGCGGCAACAGTTTAGTGGTGGTGGTGCGCCGCGGCAACAGTTTAGCAGTGGTGGTGCGCCGCGGCAACAGTTTAGCAGTGGTGGTGCGCCGCGGCAACAGTTTTGCAGTGGTGGTGCGCCGCGGCAACAGTTTAGCAGTGGTGGTGCGCCGCGGCAACAGTTTTGCAGTGGTGGTGCGCCGCGGCAACAGTTTAGTGGTGGTGCGCCGCGGCAACAGTTTAGTGGTGGTGCGCCGCGGCAACAGTTTTGCAGTGGTGGTGCGCCGCGGCAACAGTTTAGCAGTGGTGGTGCGCCGCGGCAACAGTTTAGCAGTGGTGGTGCGCCGCGGCAACAGTTTTGCAGTGGTGGTGCGCCGCGGCTAAATAAATACTGGGGAAACACTGTAGGTAGTGACACTGTAGGTAGCTAACTAAGGTAGTGATCCAAAAATAAAGGAACTCAGTCCGGCTTTAAACTTACTCTTGAAAGTTGTAACAGTAGAATGCACAAGGTACATTTTCAATATTGGGTAGGTCATCATCAGTTCCTCTTGTCATGTTAGTCATTGCATAACTTAGAGCTATTTATAACTTGTCAGAAATATCCAGATCAACTAGCCCATGTCAGATGTGTTTTTATTTAGGTTTTTTTTGCCCATAGATATTGTTCAATTTTTTTGCCACTCAAATATCACAGAAATATACATTAGACATGGCAAAATGTTTAGAATTGCAAGAACATTTGCTTTAAAACTGCAAAATGTTCTTTGAACACTATGACAATTTTTTTAGAATTGCAGGAAATAAGCTTTAAACTTGCAAAATTCTCTCCACCAACAAGAGAGGTGTGAACAGTTTGTGTCATGAACAGTGCTTGTGCCCTTAGAAATAGACATGATGTTGGAAGGGGCCCAGAGTAAAAAAGTTTGGGAACCCCTGGGCGACGGTATAGGTCAGCTGTAAGGTAACATAATACTATAGGTCTACTGTAAGGTAACAGAATACTATAGGTATGCTGTAAGGTAACAGAATACTATAGGTCAGCTGTAAGGTAACATAATACTATAGGTCAGCTGTAAGGTAACATAATACTATAGGTCTACTGTAAGGTATCATAATACTATAGGTCTACTGTAAGGTAACAGAATACTATAGGTATGCTGTAAGGTAACAGAATACTATAGGTATGCTGTAAGGTAACAGAATACTATAGGTCTACTGTAAGGTAACATAATACTATAGGTCTACTGTAAGGTAACATAATAGTATAGGTCTACTGTAAGGTAACAGAATACTATAGGTCTACTGTAAGGTAACAGAATACTATAGGTATGCTGTAAGGTAACATAATAGTATAGGTCTACTGTAAGGTAACAGAATACTATAGGTATGCTGTAAGGTAACATAATAGTATAGGTCTACTGTAAGGTAACAGAATACTATAAGTATGCTGTAAGGTAACATAATAGTATAGGTCTACTGTAAGGTAACAGAATACTATAGGTCTACTGTAAGGTAACATAATACTATAGGTCTACTGTAAGGTAACATAATACTATAGGTCAGCTGTAAGGTAACATAATACAATAGGTCAGCTGTAAGGTAACATAATACTATAGGTATGCTGTAAGGTAACATAATAGTATAGGTCTACTGTAAGGTAACAGAATACTATAGGTATGCTGTAAGGTAACATAATAGTATAGGTCTACTGTAAGGTAACAGAATACTATAAGTATGCTGTAAGGTAACATAATAGTATAGGTCTACTGTAAGGTAACAGAATACTATAGGTCTACTGTAAGGTAACATAATACTATAGGTCTACTGTAAGGTAACATAATACTATAGGTCAGCTGTAAGGTAACATAATACAATAGGTCAGCTGTAAGGTAACATAATACTATAGGTCTACTGTAAGGAAACATAATACAATAGGTCTACTGTAAGGTAACATAATAGTATAGGTCTACTGTAAGGTAACATAATACTATAGGTATGCTGTAAGGTAACATAATAGTATAGGTCTGCTGTAAGGTAACATAATACTATAGGTATGCTGTAAGGTAACATAATACTATAGGTCTACTGTAAGGTAACATAATACTATAGGTCTACTGTAAGGTAACATAATACTATAGGTATGCTGTAAGGTAACATAATAGTATAGGTCTACTGTAAGGTAACATAATACTATAGGTCTACTGTAAGGTAACATAATAGTATAGGTCTACTGTAAGGTAACATAATACTATAGGTCTACTGTAAGGTAACAGAATACTATAGGTATGCTGTAAGGTAACAGAATACTATAGGTCTACTGTAAGGTAACATAATACAATAGGTATGCTGTAAGGTAACAGAATACTATAGGTATGCTGTAAGGTAACATAATAGTATAGGTCTACTGTAAGGTAACATAATACTATAGGTATGCTGTAAGGTAACATAATAGTATAGGTCTACTGTAAGGTAACATAATACTATAGGTCTACTGTAAGGTAACATAATAGTATAGGTCTACTGTAAGGTAACATAATACTATAGGTCTACTGTAAGGTAACAGAATACTATAGGTATGCTGTAAGGTAACAGAATACTATAGGTCTACTGTAAGGTAACATAATACAATAGGTATGCTGTAAGGTAATAGAATACTATAGGTATGCTGTAAGGTAACATAATACTATAGGTCTACTGTAAGGTAACAGAATACTATAGGTATGCTGTAAGGTAACAGAATACTATAGGTCTACTGTAAGGTAACATAATACTATAGGTCAGCTGTAAGGTAACAGAATACTATAGGTCTACTGTAAGGTAACATAATACTATAGGTCAGCTGTAAGGTAACATAATACTATAGGTCTACTGTAAGGTAACATAATACTATAGGTCTACTGTAAGGTAACATAATACTATAGGTCAGCTGTAAGGTAACATAATACTATAGGTCTACTGTAAGGTAACATAATACTATAGGTCAGCTGTAAGGTAACATAATACTATAGGTCTACTGTAAGGTAACATAATACTATAGGTCTACTGTAAGGTAACATATACTATAGGTCTGCTGTAAGGTAACACTGCACCATCATCTAACACCTGTGGTGCTAGCCAGGGAGGTAACCGTGTGTTGTGGTCGACCCCACCGTGTGGTTGTTGCTTTCCGTTTGAGCCAGTCTGACCTGAAGATGCATGTGTGCAGTCTGTTGGCGATGGGTTGTGGGTAGATTACCCTCCTGTAGCAACACGGTGCAGTCTATCATCAAGTAACTAATGCATGGATTTTTAAGATATAAAAAATGTCGAAGTTATTGGCAAGTCATTGATCTTTGGAGAGTTGAGCATACAAGTGGATGTTGAAGCCAACTTGGCCATTTCGTTTAAGAATGGTGTTTCTATCATGTTAAGTGGATATGCAAACCGTAAATCTGTACTAAAGACTACTTTACATAGTGAGTGAGGGAGAAACGTCACCTTGCAGATCTTTCTGTTTTGGTTACATTTCGCCCCACTGAAGCTGTTGGTGAAACTGAAAGCCTCATAGAAGTCAGCTTGGGTTGACTGGCTGGTTATTCTCCTCTTCACGAAAGTAGATGTTAATATTGGCTTCAAATGGCATTTTCTAAATGTCTATCTTTTTTAGTTGACCGTTTCCACCGCCAGAGATGTGCATGGTTTGATTTCTATGATGATTTCAGTTTGATTGGTTGTTGAGTGATTCTCACTTCTTAAGTTTACACCCACAAGATACAGTTAGTCTATATAAGGTCCTATGTTAGGCCCTAAATTCATTCTCAAACGTGGCACATACTGCAGCCCTAGTGTTATCACAACCTAATTCATCTACACAGTTTATAAGACTATCTTCTTTACAATCCTGCTTCTCTTGTGGTTGAAACTTTATTTTTTTACTAACAAAAACATTTTAATTTGTATAACAACAAATGTTTTTCTTCCACAAAGTGATTTTACACTGTATGGATCACATGTAATTTCATTGTGTTGTCGTGTTGTCTTGTTTTCATCCTATAGGTGTTCATACACACGTTTTTGGCTGCCCCTCTTTCTGTTACTGTTGCATGTGTTTACTTCTTGTTAGTTGCATGCACCTGTCTGTCTGGTCTGTCTGTCTGTCTCGACGCTGTCTGTCTCGACGCTGTCTGTCTCGACGCTGTCTGTCTCGACGCTGTCTGTCTCGACGCTGTCTGTCTGTCTGTCTCGACGCTGTCTGTCTGTCTCGACGCTGTCTGTCTGTCTCGACGCTGTTTGTCTGTCTGTCTCGACGCTGTCTGTCTGTCTCTGCAATTCCAGTACTCGGGGGCCTGACTGGTGTCACACTTTTCTCCATCCCTAGCAAACACAGCTGATTGAAACTAATTGCATTGTAAACTGAAGATCATGATTATGTGATTATTGGAGTCGGGTGTGTTAGCTGGGACTGGGGAAAAAGTGTCCCAACAATCAGACCCCGGGGACTGGAGTTGCCCAGGCCTGGTCTAGACGCTGTCTGTCTCATCTTCCAATAGGCTTGCCTTGGTCTTCAGCTCACCACTGCCCCCCTATGGACGGCTATGCATAGGCTCCACTCAAATCAGCAGTCTGTTTTGAGCATTGGGAAGTATGGGAACTAGCCTAGTGCTTGGGGTTTGAGTGCGTGTGGTTTATGATGTGCAGGGTTTGGATGGCTTGTGGTGGCTCACCATTGAAGGGTTGACATTTCATTGTGCTTGTATATGCTTGTACAATAGAGTGTGTGTTGTGTGAGAGTGTAGATTACTGTATGTATTGCTATGGTTTGGGAGGGTTACAATGGTTCCTAGTAAGTTTACAATGGCTTCTGGGGACCCAGGCATGCCTGTTATAACACTATTGTGTTACATGCTAACTCCTTTGTCAATGCCTGTTTAACCAGAAATGGCATGCCACTAATACAGAAGTTATTGAAGGCGGTCACACCACATTGACTAGCTGAGATACTATAGTATTTAACACCTAATTGGTTTGAATCTTCGCTGTTTTTGGTTTACCTCAGATATATATATATATATATATATATATATATATAATATATATATATATAATATATATATATACACATCTCATGTAATGACTCAAAGTAGCCTATTTCAACAAATTCAGAGAATAAACTGAATGTAAAGTATTTTCTAACCCTGTATCTTCATCAATCTTATGATTGAAGCCTGTCTTTTATTTGGCTGGCATTTTGCCAACTCAGCCACCGCATTGGACAAGACTTTTTAGCTGCAAGGTGTGGTGTGTGTGACCAGGTGTGGTGTGTGTGACCAGGTGTGGTGTGTGACCAGGTGTGTTGTGTGACCAGGTGTGGTGTGCTGTGGGGTGAGTTCTGCGGTGTTGTCATGTCCCGTTGTGTGTGGGGTTGGCGTTGAACTGCCCTACTGTGTGCACGTGTGTGTGTGTGTGTGTACACAAGGTTACATGATGTTGGAGCCTATCTGTTGGCTGACGAGGAGTGCAGTCTGATCCAGCAGGTTCACGCCATCAGTAATGTAGAGGAGTCTATCTACATGGAGTCTTCTGTCCAGCCCTATGGGCCCCAGGCCAGGTAAAACACAGCATGGAGTCTTCTGTCTAGTCCTATGGGCCCCAGGCCAGGTAAAACACTGCATGGAGGCTTCTGTCTAGTCCTATGGGCCCCAGGCCAGGTAAAACACAGCATGGAGGCTTCTGTCTAGTCCTATGGGCCCCAGGCCAGGTAAAACACAGCATGGAGTCTTCTGTCCAGCCCTATGGGCCCCAGACCTGGTAAAACACAGCATGGAGTCTTCTGTCTAGTCCTATGGGCCCCAGGCCAGGTAAAACACAGCATGGAGTCTTCTGTCTAGTCCTATGGGCCCCAGGCCAGGTAAAACACAGCATGGAGTCTTCTGTCCAGCCCTATGGGCCCCAGGCCAGGTAAAACACAGCATGGAGTCTTCTGTCCAGCCCTATGGGCCCCAGGCCAGGTAAAACACAGCATGGAGTCTTCTGTCTAGTCCTATGGGCCCCAGGCCAGGTAAAACACAGCATGGAGTCTTCTGTCTAGTCTTATGGGCCCCAGGCCAGGTAAAAACACAGCATGGAGTCTTCTGTCCAGCCCTATGGGCCCCAGGCCAGGTAAAACACAGCATGGAGTCTTCTGTCTAGTCTTATGGGCCCCAGGCCAGGTAAAACACAGCATGGAGTCTTCTGTCCAGCCCTATGGGCCCCAGGCCAGGTAAAACACAGCATGGAGTCTTCTGTCTAGTCTTATGGGCCCCAGGCCAGGTAAAACACAGCATGGAGTCTTCTGTCTAGTCTTATGGGCCCCAGGCCAGGTAAAACACAGCATGGAGTCTTCTGTCTAGTCTTATGGGCCCCAGGCCAGGTAAAACACAGCATCTGACAAACTGGGAGCTAAGGGACAGCTGTTTGTTACTGGCTGGGTAGATGCAGGTATGGTGGACGTTGATGTGGCAACGGCAAGCACTGTTGGGGGAGGAGATTGCTGTAGCCTCCCTTATTATATGAAGAGGAGATTATAATGAAGGCTACAGACATAACGAGCTACATCTAAGTACTTTGGCCTCAACCTTTAATAAACACCAGCCTTTGATCTGTTTTCACCCAGTGTACCTGATGGAACTCACTGACTACCTTCTTAATGGGCATCTATCATTACTTTTGAAGGTCAATGTCTTAGTCCTACAAATAGCTGGTTGGTCTGGTTTGTGTGTGGCTGCTTGCTTAATAAGCTTTGTTGTGCAGTATGCTGGTGGGAGGAAGGTATTTATCTTCCTCTGAGGTACATGTCATGGTTAAGCAGGATGGCAGTTGTCTATCTAATGGACTCTTCCTGCTAAACCTGCTTGAATGGGTTAGGGTTTCTGCTGCTGTGTCAGATATCACTGTGAAGATTAATGGGTTGTTGAGCTGTGTATGAGTGTGTGTGTGTGAGAGAGAGTGTGTGTGTGTGAGAGGGAGAGAATGTGAGTGTGAACACGAGATTGTGTGTTTGGCAATTTATAAGTTAGAGCTTTCTGCTAACCTCTGCACTTCAGAAATTCCTCTCGCTTCTAGAGCCTCTCCTTCTCCTTCTCCCCCTCCCCTCTCCTCCTCCCCCTCCCCTCTCAGCCTCCTGTCTTCCCTCCATGTTGTTGTCTCATACTGTTGGTACTGTATGTTATAGCCAGGGTTGTGCTCAGTGGACCTAGAAACTGAGGCACTATATTCAATCAGTACAGTCAAAATGCTTGTTCATTTCCACCTCGTGTACCTATTGAATGTGACCCGGACTTAGAGCTTTTGTCTTGTTTCTGTTTCCCAAGCAGAACCTCCTCCGCATCCCTCACTCTTTCTGTCCATAGCCAATACTTTCCTCGCCTTTGAGGTTTCACCCAATAAATAGGAGTTATTGTCAGATTGACCAAACAAATCTAATGTTCCAGTAACAGCCACTCACATGTTAGTGTACTGCTCGCATCACAGACTTAGCCTGGTTAAACTAGCCTGAACGCTGAACTCCCCATTCTAGGGAAGTGAAACAATGGTGTGCGCAGCGTTCAGTCTGGTTTAACCAGGCTATCACAGACTAGCTCATTTTCAGAAGACCGTTTAACTAGGCTGTCTTCTGAAAATGAGCTAGTATATCCTGTTTAACCAGGCTATCACAGACTAGCTCATTTTCAGAAGACCGTTTAACTAGGCTGTCTTCTGAAAATGAGCTAGTATAGCCTGTTTAACCAGGCTATCACAGACTAGCTCATTTTCAGAAGACTGTTTAACTAGGCTGTCTTCTGAAAATGAGCTAGTATATCCTGTTTAACCAGGCTATCACAGACTAGCTCATTTTCAGAAGACTATTTAACTAGGCTGTCTTCTGAAAATGAGCTAGTATATCCTGTTTAACCAGGCTATCACAGACTAGCTCATTTTCAGAAGACTGTTTAACTAGGCTGTCTTCTGAAAATGAGCTAGTATATCCTGTTTAACCAGGCTATCACAGACTAGCTCATTTTCAGAAGACTGTTTAACTAGGCTGTCTTCTGAAAATGAGCTAGTATATCCTGTTTAACCAGGCTATCACAGACTAGCTCATTTTCAGAAGACAGTATATCATGTAAAGAGGTTGTATTGGTACTACAACATTGGTACTATCGAACAGTTGGACTGTACCTCTGTTTTTGTAGAGATTTGTTTAGGAAGCTCAGAGAACATAACTTTGGTTTGTAATTTGTCAACATGTCCTCATGTGATTTGGAAACGAGGCTGTATTGTTGTATTCATTTCTTTATCCCCCCACTTCTCAGGCACATGGCTCAGGCAGACCTGAAGAGCTCTACGTTTTGGCTAAGGGCAAGCGTGGGGGCAACTGTGTTTGCTGTCCTGGGCTTCGCTATGTACAGAGCTATCCTCAAACAACGATGATCAAGACAGACACAGGATGCATGAGATGACCCTTGACCCGCCCCCCACCGCCTAGTCTCTGCCCTTTGACCCCTCACCCCCTCCCTCCAACATCCCACAGTCCTCTGCTCCCCTTCCCCCAAAAAGAGACAACTACTGAATGAAATGGAACTTCCAGCCCCTCTGAACCAGCCCTGATCCCACATCCACCCTACCGGAGAAGGAACAAACCGGAGAAACCATAGATTGATTTTATATATTTGAAACAGAGAAAAAAACTTGTCATCAACTGTTTTTTGTTTTTCTTTGGGGGGAACAAAATGTCACCACAAACTCACATTGTTTTTTGAACACCATCTAATCAATCTACTGGAGGCATTCTGGTATCGTGTGATCTGGTCTAGTCTTGGGCTATTTTCTTCTCCAGGTCAGACAGTAGTAGTTGCTGGTTGTTTTTAAATCTGTGTAGAACCCGGCCTTTTTTCTCAGGTCAGTATTATAGCTAGCTGGTTTGACCCCCAGAGCCCAGGAGAAAGCAAAGAAGGCAGCCGCATACAACTCACTACAAAAGGGACTGAAAATATTTGTTTATAGATGTGTGTGTATATATAAATATATATATTTGCTCGGGTACTTAGAGAAATACCCAACTAGATTACGGCGTGAACAAAGCTTGCCAGGATCAAAGCATTCAGTTCTGTAACACCTCAACAGTGAGCCTACAGGAGGAGCTGCAAAGTCAAAGCCATTTGTAACGTTGAAAAGGTCATGGGTTTCGTGCACGCGTTTCAATTGCTATTAATTTATTAACCTGTTTTATTTGGTTTATCAGTTTGGAATGGTTTGTTCAGCATTGCATGAAACAGACGCACTTCAAGAGGATAATGCGTTCATTTCCCATGTGTTTTTGTATATCTAGTATTATCAAAGCCGTTATTAAAAATGACATCCATCATTCACTTACTCTGAAAGACAAAAGACTACAACATTATCATGACTGCTTCTTCCTCAACTTGTTTTATTTGTATTTTTCATATTATGATTCTATTGGTCTGTTCCACTGTTATGCCTCCAGGTTACACTATGTTATTAACAGCCATGCAGTGCACCTCTGACTCCCTCCTTGGACCATGGACGGAACTGTTTATTCTCATTGACTTTTCCAACATTTACAATAAAGAACTGTGTGATCTGATACAGGTGTCTGCAATGTGATTTGATACATTCATATAACATACACATTATCCCCCCTCAAACTATTCCCTATCTTTTAGCAGTGTCAGAACAGTGTGTAAATGTTGGAGTCATCTGATTTCTTCAAATCCACCATACTTACATTTTCATTGTACAACATGTCACGAAGTGTAGCCTGCTTTTACTAACATTGAATCCTTTGAAGAATAATGTTCTCTTCATTGAGCTCAAAATTCTCAGTGGACAAACACCTGAAATGTGGGTACGTATAATGGCTAGGCAGGCGCGTATAGTTCACCACACACAGTCAACGTCAACTTGACCTTAATATCCCATACGTTTCTATACCGAGTGACTGAAGACAAACATGGGGACAAACAAGCATTTTGTGGGTCAGAATGGAGAAGTGTGCAGGTGATGAAGCCAGTGATATCCCAGTTCTCAGTGAAAGGGGGAAGTCACACATCGACTAGTGATACTGAACAAGAACTAATAACAGGATTTAGTATAAGTGTTAACTTCTGAAACGATGTCAACGGAGAGGCAACAGCTGCTTTTCGAGGGCTTCCTGAAGAAAAGGAAAGATACAATGGTAAGACAAACATGTAGAAAAAATTGTCACATTAACAGCTCAATTACTGGACTCAGTTTACTTGGTAGTTGTTGGGGAATTGTTAGATTACTGCACTGTCTGAACTAGAAGCACAAGCATTTCGCTACACTCAAATTAACACCTGCTAGCCACGTGTATGTGACCAATAACATTTGATTTGATGTGTTGATGAATACTTACAAGTGATCACTTTTCCAATATTTTTGTCAACTGCTTTCTATATATGCCAATATATTCCATACTACTGTGTTTTACTCTGTTATTGCCAGTCAGTCATGGTTTGTATCCAGAATCAAGTCTTCACTATCTGGAGGGACACTGAGTCTGGAGGGACACTGAGTCTGGAGGGACAATGAGTCTGTAGGGACACTGAGTCTGGAGGGACACTGAGTCTGGAGGGACACTGAGTCTGTGTTTTACTCTGTTATTGCCAGTCAGTCATGGTTTGTATCCAGAATCAAGTCTTCACTATCTGGAGGGACACTGAGTCTGGAGGGACACTGAGTCTGTAGGGACACTGAGTCTGTAGGGACACTGAGTCTGGAGGGACACTGAGTCTGGAGGGACACTGAGTCTGTGTTTTTTCTCTTTTAGAAAATGAAGTGGTCAACCTATTGGTTCAGGCTCCAAAACACAACATTATTCTTCTACACTAAGAAACATGGGAGTGCTGTGAGTATCAGCTGTGAGAAGTCCTTCAATGTTTTCAGGGGAAGTTGAATGTTATTTACACTGTTCAAAGTAGTAATAGTCTTCTGATCTTCTCTGTCCCCCACAGTCACACCTAAGAGGCCTGTACTACATCTACACTGTAAGTCAAACTGATTTGATTTGATTTGGTCTGAACGCCTTCCTGGTCCTTCTAGCCGGACAGACAGGAACAATTGTCCTGGACTTTGTTCTACTTTCCCTTGTGTTCAATGAACATTACCCATTATTCCATATGCCCTAGTTACAGCTGCTTAATAGTATACTATTTACAAGTATGTATAGCACTTTATGTCTGAAATAGAAGTGTTGTTGTTGGGTCAGGTGCAGTCTGTGCGTGAGATCCAGAGGGAGAAGCGTAAGCACTACGTGTTTGAAATCACCATGAAGAATGGGAAGAGGAAAGTACTGGTGAGTCACACAGACAGCTCCACTCCCACTTCAGGTATACAGAACCGTGTGGTGTGGGCTGTGCAGGCTGCCCTGTTGTTTCTGGATGTGGTCTGTTACTAGTGTCATTACAGAACCGTGTGGGCGCCGATGCCTGTGTAGGTTTAACATGTGGTTTCAGGATGTGGTCTGTTACTGTCACTTCATACTCACTGATGGGAATTTTCCAAATGAAAGTACCAGGTGAAGAAGCTGTCCATTGTTCAGAAAGATGAATTCAACTGTGTTAAAATATTTTATCAGCTGTTTACATTTGAGTCATTTAGCAGACACTCTTATCCAGAGCAATTAGGGTTATAGGTGCTTCACACCTAGATGTTGGACCTAGTCATCTTGGGGAATAGAACCAGAGACCTTTTGGTTATTAACCCAACACTCTTAACCACTAGGCTAACTAGTACCCAGCTGTGTTCTACAGTACTTGGATTGCTTAAAGTCATTTAACACTTCCTCTAACAACTAAGGATGATCTTTTTAACTCAGACTGTAACAATGTACTAAATGCATCCCTGCTACCCCCTGACCATGTGTCTGCAGTCTGCAGAGACAGGGGATCTGAGGAGGGAGTGGATTGGCCAGCTGTGGAGGGCCATGCATCTCTCAGGCCCAGGGGGTACAGACCCAGGCTGCATACGGTAACAGAAAGCTCAGGATTATTGAGACACTACTGCACTGTTTGTCATTACATTACACTAGTAATTTATCAGGAGCTCATACCTAGAACGACTTCCAAAAGGTTCATTCAAATTAGGCTAAATAACCTATGAGCATCGTAAGTCAAACCTTAAAAAATAACTGTTTGTAACAATCACAGTGCTAGAATAGATGAAATCTGTGCAGGTGTATTTGAAGCCTGAAACTACTATATAGATATGGGAGGATTTGCTATGCAGACAGCACAGGAGGTTGGTGCCACCTTCATTGTGGAGGACGGGCTCGTGGTAATGGCCGGAGTGGAATTTGTGGAATGGTATCAAACACATGGTTTGCGTTCCAGCCATTATTATGAGCCGTCCTTCCCTCAGCAGCCTCCAGTGGCAGACAGAGCCTATGCAACAGCTGTCTAAGATAATGCTTTATGTATTCCTGGTCAGCATTTGAGTGCCTTGGAATGCATTATCTGCAAAAATGTTGGTTTAATAAAATATAGTGGGGAACAGTTTTATTTCTGTCCATTTGAGTGTTGCCTGTCCATCTGTTTTGTCTCCAGACAGCAGGATGTGAGGTCTGATGACCTGAAGGCCAGAGGTCGCTTCAGCACCTATAACAGCTCAGAATGTGACAGCATGATGGAACCACTGGGGGTTCATCGACCCCTCTATGCACCCCTCAACCCCTCCACCCCTGACCAAGACCTAAACCAGGGACACAGGATTACCCAGTGCCTCTCTGGCCCCCTCACCCCTGACCAAAATCTGGGGCACAGGGCTACCCTCTCTCTCTCCCTCACTGATGAGCCCAGTAATGAGGAAGCCATATACCAGAACACCATCTCACATTGTAAGTAGAGCATCAATCCTCTGTAAACTCAGCAAACTTAAGTGGAAATGTGTTTGTTTTTTCATTCACATTTGCTGTGCCAAGCAGTTGGAGGGAATCAATGGTTTGGTTGTCTAGTGGAAAGAGGAAATGGGCACGTTGTGGCATTTAATGCTTTGGTGGTGAGGTGGGGAGTGTTACAGGAATTAAATTCCTCTATGTTTTAATACCCAATTAAAATTAAACACTCTGTCAATTCATAAGAATTTGTAAGACCCTTATTTGTATAAAATGGACAGAGACCAGTCTTTGAAATCAACCAGCTGTGTTTATTCTCGAGAGTACTGCCCATGATACATTTTATCACAGGTTATAAACTGAAAATGACATCAGCGTTTTCTAAACTGTTCCGTCTCTTCTTGACACTGGTACAAAGGCTGTATAGTTCTCAAGCCTTCCCACATCGTCTAGAGCCAAGGTCAGCCTGTGTAGATAAGCATTCTAGCCAGTCTGGCGATATAGTTCATTCATTTCTACCAATGAACAGACAGTCGTTGTTCTTATTCTTGATTATATTTACACACATTATATTCAGTACTAGGATTAAAAGAACATTCATACATATACAGTAACATAATAGTATTCTGATTAGTCAGTCCTGATTGAAATGTATACATAATTAGTCATTATTGATCAAATTCCCTTAACAGGGAGCCAAGCTGTATCTTCAGCTCTGAAATATGGCAACATCTTTTCACTGTAATTTCAGATGGAGAGGAGGATGAAGACAGTGTCCATAGATTTAGAAGGAGATGTGAGGAGGAGAGAGATGAAGAAGAGGAGGAAGAGTGTAAGGAGGAAGAGGATCAGTATGACATTCTACCAGCCCCCCGGAACTGTGAGTACTACCCTCATGGTCACATCAGTGTGTTGTTATATGTCATAAATCAATAAATTATCCATCATAAATGTCATAAATTCTTCCATTATGGAGACCACTGTATAGGATATAAAATACAAGTAGATATCATCATATTACATGATAATGACTTATGTTAATGGTCTGTGTTTGATAAATGACCAAAAACCTACCTGCCATTTCCTCTGTAGCTGAGTATCACATCAACCAATCAGATGAAGACTTGACTGATGGAGAGGACCTCTATGACTTCCCACTGTCCAATAGGAGGGCAAGTGACCGCCATGGTGAGATTATGAAAATGTTTATTTTTCAATTGATTGGGTTTTAAATTAATTCAATATTTTTCATTTGTTTACCAGCAAATTAAAGTGTATTTGGGTTTATTTTCATGTTCTATCTCAGATTATAGCGAGATGACAGAGAGCATCTATGACGTCCCCAGTTCCCTAATGAGGAAAATGTCTGAACACACACTTGGTGAGTATGACAGCAGCGTTCTAGTTCTAATTCCCTTTTCATACATTTCTGTTTTCTGCTAATTTTATAGACACACAAATATAAGGGCCCTTTCAATCTATATCCTTGAATAGCACGGTGTAAAGGTCATTTACCATTTTAGTTTCTATTTATCCTTTATTTAACCAGGCAAGTCAGTTAAGAACAAATTCTTATTTACAATGACGGTCTACCCCGGCCAAACCCGGACGACGCTTGGCTAATTGTGCACCGCCCTATGGGACTCCCAATCACGGCCAGATGTGATACAGCCTGGATTCAAACCAGGGACTTCAGTGACGCCTCTTGCACTGAGATGCAGTGCCTTAGACAGTTGAGCCGACATATGCAGTCTCCGCTAAGAAAGAAACATTGCCTTTAAATGTAAATCACGCTGTGAGGCTGAACTCCCGCGATACGGATTGAATAGATCCCTAACATATCCTGAGAATGGTATACTTTTATTTAAAGGAATGTGTAGAACCAGAAGTAAAGTAGCCACTATTCCCCCCCTATCTACCCCATGAAAATCCTAACCAGACTCATCATCAGTATTAACAAAAACACACACGTCTTTATCCCTCACTCTCATAGCAGAGCCTTACCCTGGAGGTGAGATACTGGTGGAGGACAGGGGCCTCCTGGATGACATGATGGCCAGTCTGGGTGGAGGGACGGTGGGCTGGATAACAGGTGCTTCTACTGTGGAGACCTACGGGCTGGCTCGTCATGGCTCTTAGGACTGGTATATAGTATAGACTCTGGATAATATAGACTGAATGAGTTTTCCTCATTCAAATTGTTCTATAAAGCTTGACGCATTCTGTTAGAGATTTAAATATGTTTACATTTTATGAAAAAAAAATCTCATTTGTCATGATATTCTATTCTATTGACTTCTCTTTTAATACAATCTACTGTCAAGGAAATACCATATTAAATAACTAACTTTATACTGTCAAAGTGTTCCACTTAGTATATAATGTCAGGAGAGAGGTACTATAGTATTCAGGCAGACCCTATCCTTCTTTTTTAGAAGGTAGATCAGATTTAATACTGCAGATACATTGTGGCATCATTTCCAATCACACATGTATATTTTTTGTAAATATATAGAGTATATATTATTTAAATATATTTTGCTTCTTTATTATTTTCCCCTAACCCTACCACCACTCCCTTAATTGGAGTAAACAAATTAAATTGATTTTACTTCTTTATTATGTTCCCCTAACCCAACAATACTTAGGCTTCCACTTCCAGGTTATACATCCTACATACATTTAATGGAAAATGTATTTTACATTAGTTATCTTCTGTTTGTTTTTAGTCCCAGCCTTCAGCTACCATCAACCCCTCCCATCTACAGTGAGGGGAAAAAAGTATTTGATCCCCTGCTGATTTTGTACGTTTGCCCACTGACAAAGAAATGACCAGTCTATGTTTTGCAGAGGGGTCAAATACTTATTTCCCTCATTAAAATGCAAATCAATTTATAACATTTTTGACATGCATTTTTGTGGATTTTTTTGTTGTTATTCTGTCTCTCACTGTTCAAATAAACCTACCATTAAAATTATAGACGGATCATTTCTTTGTCAGTGGGCAAACGTACAAAATCAGCAGGGGAGCAAAAACTTTTTTCCCTCACTGTATCTTTGAAGACCATCCCATTTAGATTTTTTGATTTCACCTTTATTTAACCAGGTAGGCTAGTTGAGAACAAGTTCTCATTTGCAGCTGTGACTTGGCCAAGATAAAGCAAAGCAGTTCGACACATACAACAACACAGTGTTACACATGGAGTAAAACAAACATACAATCAATAATACAGTAATACAATACATTTCTGGCTGCCATATATTTTTCAACTGTGCTGTGATTTTTCATAAAAGTTCTGAACCATTCTATACTCATAGTTTCTACAGATTGTAAATTAAAGATAAACACCTTTGCTAAGAGTATTATTATACTATTGATCGATTGACTATGACTTTTTAAATCACCCAGCAGAGCTATTTGCAAAGTTGGTTCCAAGTAAATTTGGCAATTTTTCGTCCATTTCTGAACCTGCGACCAAAAACAAGTTACATATGGACAGTACCAAAACAAATGATCCAAATATTCTGTCTCTTTGCAACAAAATCTGCAAAGCTGGGATGGTTGTAGCCCCATATATATAACATTCTATTGGTTGCAAGAATGTTATAGAATATTTTAAATGGAAAAACTCCGGCTGTGTTTTTTGGTCCTTAAATGAAACTGGTATAGTTTGTTATTTATCACAATTTTCTTTAGAAAAATGTTGGTATTTAATGCAGGGCCGACAGACAAGTTCCTTACCTTCTCCCCTTTCCACTTGCCTCCGCCATTTTTGCGGTAATGCTGCAATCAGTTGGTTGTAATTTTGGATAGAGCAGACATTTCCATATATTTTTTGTTAACTGCATGTATGAAATAACTCCACCAGTCCTATTTCTGATATAATTTACAAAGATTATACTGTCTTTTTTTTAATCAATTAGTATATTTGAGTTTAACCATAGTATTTGTTCTAATATTTGTTCTGTCTTTTCTGGTGGATTAAACTGAAATTGCAACCAGCTTTCTATTGCTTGCTTTAAAAATAGACATATTTTGGAGATTATTTAATTTTCAAATATCTGAAAGTGAGAGGTTGTAATCTGGATGAAGGTAAAAAGGCCATTCTTGAACACGGGGTGATTCACTCTTACTAATCTCCTAGAGCAGGTATTCTACTAGAGCAGGTATTCTACTAGAGCAGGTATTCTCCTAGAGCAGGTATTCTACTAGAGCAGGTATTCTACTAGAGCAGGTATTCTCCTAGAGCAGGTATTCTACTAGAGCAGGTATTCTACTAGAGCAAGTATTCTACTAGAGCAGGTATTCTACTAGAGCAGGTATTCTCAAACTGGGGTACTACGCGCAATGCCGTCGCCAAATAAAAATGTGATTCACATAATTTTGTAAAACATTTTGTTTATCATAATTACTATTTTTTTTAATTTTTTTTTATTCACATTTTCAAACAGTCCATTTAGTAAGGCCCACGTCCATAGAGACACATACCACCAGTTACTACCATCAGTACGACACCTGCATCTGTCGACGACACAAGTTGTTCTGCTTCTACGAGCACATCCAATGCCAGCATCAGTAATTCTACCTTTGTTGTTAGCCCAGCTTGCATGGACACTGACAGTTGTGAATCTGATGCAGCCGAATAGCTACTGCCCCTTATCCGGGAAAACACAGAACAACAGACAGGGACGTTGGATCATCGAAGAGGCGCAAATATGATGAGAACTACGTTGTTTTGGGGTTCACTTATATTGGGAGTAGTGCCTTTCCTCAGCCACAGTGTGTTATATGTGTAAAAGTACTATCTCACAACTCGATGAAACCTTCACTCTTGCACAGACATTTAGAAACAAAACATGCCAATTTGAAAAAGAAGGAATTTTTTGTCTGAGAATTAAGACAGATACCATTAATAAGAAGGGGCTAAAATAGTCTTATATGGTGAGCTACCGAGTGGCTAGGACAGGCAAGACCCATACTATTGTGGAGGACTTAATGGGACAATGCTGGGTGGAAAAACTATACATACAATGTCTTCATCAAACAACACTGTTTCACGACGCATCAGTGACATGGCAGATGTTTTGAAACAATTACTGCTTCGCATACAAGCCATTGAATTACATGCGTTACAGCTGGATGAGTCAACAGACGTGGCGGGCCTGGCACAGCTCCTGGTATATGTCCGTTACGTTTATGGGGAGTCAATTAAGGAAGACATCCTCTTCTGCAAACCACTGGAAACAAGGACAACAGGAGAGGATATGTTTAAAGTATTGGACAGCTTTGTGACATCAAATGCAGTTTGGTGGTCAAGATGTGTTGGTATCTGTACTGATGGTGCAAAAGCCATGACAGGGAGACATAGTGGAGTGGTAACGCGCGTGCAAGCAGTTGCTCCCAACGCCACTTGGGTACACTGCAGCATCCACCGAGAGGCTCTTGCTGCCAAGGGAATTAAATAAAGGTGAAATAAATAAAATAAAATAAAATGCCTGACAGCTTGAAAGACGTTTTGGATACTACAGTGAAACTGGTTAACTTTGTTAAAGCAAGGCCCCTGAACTCTCGTGTATTTTCTGCATTATGGCAGCGACCATGTAACGTTTTTACAACATAGAAGTCTACTGGATATCAAGGGGCAAAGTATTTTTTATTTTTTTTAATAGAGAGATGAGCTTAAAGTTTTCTTTACTGACCATTTTAATTTGTCTGACCGCTTGCATGATGACGAGTTTCTCACACGACTGACCACCTGCATGATGACGAGTTTCTCACACGACTGACCACCTGCATGATGACGAGTTTCTCACACGACTGACCACCTGCATGATGACGAGTTTCTCACACGACTGACCACCTGCATGATGACGAGTTTCTCACACGACTGGCCAATCTGGGTGATGTTTTTTCCTGCCTGAATGATCTGAATCTAAGATTACAACTATATTCAATGTGTGAGGCTATAATTAAGAAGTTGGAGCTCTTCTCTGTCTGCATTAACATGGACAACACACAGGTCTTTCCATCATTGCATGATTTTTTGTGTGCAAATGAACTCAAGCTTACGGACAATGTCAAATGTGATATTGCGAAGCACCTGAGTGAGTTGGATGTGCAATTACACAGGTACTTTCCCGAAACAGATGACACAAACTACTGGACTCGTTATCCCTTTCATTGCCCTGCCTCCCGTCCACTTAACGATATCTGAACAAGAGAGCCTCATCAAATTGTAACAAGCAGTTCTGTGAAAATGTAATTTTAATCAGAAGCCACTGGCAGATTTCTGGACTGGGCTGTGCTCAGAGTATCCTGCTTTGGCAAATCGTGCTGTTAAGACACTGATGCCCTTTTCAACCACGTACCTATGTGAGAGTGGATTCTCGGCCCTCACTAGCATGACAACTAAATACAGGCACAGACTCTGTGTGGAAAATTATTTAAGACTGAGACTCTCTCCAATACAACCCAACATTGCAGAGTTATGTGCATCCTTTCAAGCACACCCTTCTCATTAACCTGTGGTGAGTTATTCACAATTTTCGATGAACAAATAAGGTTTTATATGTAAGATGGTTAAATAAAGAGCAAAATTATTGATTATTATTATTTGTTCTCTGGTCCTATAAGAGTTATTTGTCACTTCCCACAAGCCGGGTTGTGACAAAAACTCACACTCATTCTTATCCTTAATAAATGTTTTGTATAGTGTGTGTGTGTGTGGCAGGCTTACAATGATGGCTAAAAAGTGCGCTGACCCTGGTGCTAGAGGGGGTACAGCTGACCCTGGTGCTAGAGGGGGTACAGCTGACCCTGGTGCTAGAGGGGGTACAGCTGACCCTGGTGCTAGAGGGGATACAGCTGACCCTGGTGCTAGAGGGGGTACAGCTGACCCTGGTGCTAGAGGGGGTACGCAGCTGGAGGTTGAATGTGTGAAGGGGTGATTTTTTGTGTGCAAATGAACTCAAGCTTACGGACAATGTCAAATGTGATATTGCGAAGCACCTGAGTGAGTTGGATGTGCAATTACACAGGTACTTTCCCGAAACAGATGACACAAACTACTGGACTCGTTATCCCTTTCATTGCCCTGCCTCCCGTCCACTTAACGATATCTGAACAAGAGAGCCACATCAAATTGTAACAAGCAGTTCTGTGAAAATGTAATTTTAATCAGAAGCCACTGGCAGATTTCTGGACTGGGCTGTGCTCAGAGTATCCTGCTTTGGCAAATCGTGCTGTTAAGACACTGATGCCCTTTTCAACCACGTACCTATGTGAGAGTGGATTCTCGGCCCTCACTAGCATGACAACTAAATACAGGCACAGACTCTGTGTGGAAAATTATTTAAGACTGAGACTCTCTCCAATACAACCCAACATTGCAGAGTTATGTGCATCCTTTCAAGCACACCCTTCTCATTAACCTGTGGTGAGTTATTCACAATTTTCGATGAACAAATAAGGTTTTATATGTAAGATGGTTAAATAAAGAGCAAAATTATTGATTATTATTATTTGTTCTCTGGTCCTATAAGAGTTATTTGTCACTTCCCACAAGCCGGGTTGTGACAAAAACTCACACTCATTCTTATCCTTAATAAATGTTTTGTATAGTGTGTGTGTGTGTGTGGCAGGCTTACAATGATGGCTAAAAAGTGCGCTGACCCTGGTGCTAGAGGGGGCACAGCTGACCCTGGTGCTAGAGGGGGTACAGCTGACCCTGGTGCTAGAGGGGGTACAGCTGACCCTGGTGCTAGAGGGGATACAGCTGACCCTGGTGCTAGAGGGGGTACAGCTGACCCTGGTGCTAGAGGGGGTACGCAGCTGGAGGTTGAATGTGTGAAGGGGTGATTTTTTGTGTGCAAATGAACTCAAGCTTACGGACAATGTCAAATGTGATATTGCGAAGCACCTGAGTGAGTTGGATGTGCAATTACACAGGTACTTTCCCGAAACAGATGACACAAACTACTGGACTCGTTATCCCTTTCATTGCCCTGCCTCCCGTCCACTTAACGATATCTGAACAAGAGAGCCTCATCAAATTGTAACAAGCAGTTCTGTGAAAATGTAATTTTAATCAGAAGCCACTGGCAGATTTCTGGACTGGGCTGTGCTCAGAGTATCCTGCTTTGGCAAATCGTGCTGTTAAGACACTGATGCCCTTTTCAACCACGTACCTATGTGAGAGTGGATTCTCGGCCCTCACTAGCATGACAACTAAATACAGGCACAGACTCTGTGTGGAAAATTATTTAAGACTGAGACTCTCTCCAATACAACCCAACATTGCAGAGTTATGTGCATCCTTTCAAGCACACCCTTCTCATTAACCTGTGGTGAGTTATTCACAATTTTCGATGAACAAATAAGGTTTTATATGTAAGATGGTTAAATAAAGAGCAAAATTATTGATTATTATTATTTGTTCTCTGGTCCTATAAGAGTTATTTGTCACTTCCCACAAGCCGGGTTGTGACAAAAACTCACACTCATTCTTATCCTTAATAAATGTTTTGTATAGTGTGTGTGTGTGTGGCAGGCTTACAATGATGGCTAAAAAGTGCGCTGACCCTGGTGCTAGAGGGGGTACAGCTGACCCTGGTGCTAGAGGGGGTACAGCTGACCCTGGTGCTAGAGGGGGTACAGCTGACCCTGGTGCTAGAGGGGATACAGCTGACCCTGGTGCTAGAGGGGGTACAGCTGACCCTGGTGCTAGAGGGGGTACGCAGCTGGAGGTTGAATGTGTGAAGGGGTACGGGACTATAAAACGTTTGGGAACCACTGTACTAGAGAACCAGTTCGGAATTAAGTAAAGTTGTTGTACGATTGAAGCCTTTAGTGAGGTCTAATGCTCTAATATTTAATCATTTCTGCCCGTCCAAATTCATATTCATTTTATAAATAGGCTCGTTTAACTTTGTTTGCCTAGACACTCCAAATAAAATTGAATATTTTTTGCTCATATGATTTTGATTTTTTTAATCGTTAGGTGTAGGCAGGGCCATAATTACATAGGTAAACTGGGACCCTATTGTTTCATATGGTCAGAAATCAGATTTCATATTCATGATTCAGTCCACACAGAGGATTCACATGACTATTTATACAAGTCAAACCACAGATCAACATGATAGACACCACATTAATAGACATTAACTTGTACAGGAGATTTAAATGCACAGTTAAAAGGTTGAATGATCATTCACCATTGTCCACTACAATAGATCACCGACTAACATGTCACTTGGTTCACAGTTTAAAGGACACACTTTCACAGACAATATTGCTTCATTTTCACCATAATATACTTTTTAGAGACGTCGACACATTGATAGGAAAATATAACCTACGTAGTTGCTGTCATACAGGCACAATAAATCATGTGGGTTATTTAGCCCTGAACACACTATCATTACAATAGGGCTGGTGAAGAGTAGTGAAGGTCATCTTTGTAACTTAACATACAGTGACAGTAGATCACAGGAGGTTGGTGGCACCTTCATTTGGGAGGACGGGCTCATGGTAATGGATGGAGAGGAAAGGGTGGAATGGTATCAAACACATGGTTTCTATGCGTTTGATGCCATTCCATTCACTCCGTTCTGGCTATTATTATGATGAGCCGTCCTCCCCTCAGCAGCCTCCTGTGAAGTAGATATACAACACGTTGGCCTCTACAACACTAATATTCCCTACTAAGGAATGTAAGGATTAACCACATTAACGAGTATCTTTAGATAAGACGAAGACAGCAGTCAGCAACAGAAATACAAAAACAAGCAGCGCATGAATTTAGTCACTTAGCAGAAGCTCTTATCCAGAGACATGCAGTAGTGAGTGCATGCATTTTCATACTGCTCCCCCTTAGGAATCGAACCCACAACCCTGGTGTTGCAAGCGCAGTGCACTACCAACTGAGCTACGTGGGAATGTCAGTGTGTAGCAATTTCTTTACTGGTGAAATTGAGTAAGTAACAAAAGCTGATTAAAGTGATTTGTGCATTGTTCCACTGTGCAGAAAAGCAGGATTGTACTGTAGTATGTAGATAGCATACTGACATGCAGACAAAAGGCAAGCAACACTAATCATTTAAAAGAAATACAACATGTGGACATGATGTAAGACAAGCAAAACAAATGATTCACATGTTGAGATGTATAGTCTGGGTTAAACATACTGATTGTGTTTCCATTCGTTTATAGTACTGCGTGTTTTAATACCAGCAAAGAAATCACTAGTGTTAACATGACTTTGGATATGTTTGTTTTTAGAGTTAATTCTGATCCAGATACAACATACTTGGTCTGTTTCTTCTGGGTAAATGCTATTCAATTACACCGCAAATGGACAGGGACCACTGTAAAACACCAACGGTAAAGGAAAAGTGGCCAAAACAGATACACACTGACATCTAGCATGGAAGAGTTCCCGTGTGAGGAGACCTGGGTCAAATACGGATACACACTGACATCTAGCATGGAAGAGTTCCCGTGTGAGGAGACCTGGGTCAAATACTTCCACATCCTTGTGCTGTGCTTGATTTAGTTAGTCTGGTACAACAATTTAACAAAAGAAATGGACCCAAAAGTGGCCAACTCAAATCAAGCGCACCCCTATTTCACACAGGTCTGGGCCTGTATTCACAAATTCACATCTCAGAACAGGAGTTCTGACTTCTATAGGATCATTTATAAATACAGGCCATGGTGTTGAGACTGGGTAGGTTAGAGTTGAACTATCGCCGCCCTCGAGGTGTCACTGCCAATTCGAGGTTCAACTATCGCCGACCTGGTGGCTGCGGTGTGTCAGTGTCCCTCATCCCTATCCTCATCCCTGGGCCTGCTGTTCGCCGAGGAACTCATCCAGCACGCGGATGATGCTGCAGGCCTCAGGGAGGTCTCGGTGCTCGGCGTGGGCGTTCTGGAGCAGCACGTCCCCATTCCCACAGCCCTGCAGGAACTGGCAGCAGCGGAACAGAGCGTAGTGACTCGACTCAGCCTGGCGGATGAACCGCTTCAGACTGTTCATGTCCTGGATGGCCTGGAGAGACAGGGGGAGGAGAAGGAGAGAGGGGAGAGAGAGAGAGCATGGATGAGAAAGCAGTCAGCCATTTTAAACATGGCCTGGACATACAGTATTTATATAATGGTTTAAAGTGATCCACTTGTCTGTGTGCTGTGCGTTTGCCCACCTTGAGTTTGAAGTTCTCCAGGATCTGTCTGAGGAGGAAAGGGTTACAGCGCTCTGCTGCGTTCAGGAATGACTGGATCCAACCGTCACAGAAACGGTTACTGACTGGAAAAAGGTGTGAGAGGGATGACGGAGTGATTAGTCAGTGTGTATTCTGTGACGATCATTAATGGGAAATGTTTTGGTGATTCTATGTCTGTGTGTACATGTACTGTGCCTTCGGAAAGTATTCAGACCCCTTGACTTATTCTAAAATGGATTAAATAATTGTTTTTCTTTAGCAATCTACACCCAATATCCCATAATGACGAAGCGAAAACAGGTTTTGTACATTTTTGCAAATGTATTAAAAATAAAAAACAAATACCTTATTGACATAAGTATTCAGACCCTTTACTATGAGACTCGAAATTGAGCTCAGGTGCATCGCTATTTCCATTGATCATCCTTGAGATGTTTCTACATCTTGATTGAGTCCACCTGTGGTAAATTCAATTGATTGGACATGATTTGGAAAGGCACACACCTGTCTATATAAGGTCCAACAGTTGACAGTGCATGTCAGAGCAAAAACCAAGCCATGAGGTTGAAGGAATTGTTCGTAGAGCTTCGAGACTGGATTGTGTCGAGGCACAAATCTGGGGAAGGATACCAAAAAATGTCTGCAGCATTGAAGGTCCCCAAGAACACAGTGGGCTCCATCATTCTCAAATGGAGGAAGTTTGGAACCACCAAGACTCTTCCTATAGCTGGCCGCCAGGCCAAACTGAGCAATCACGGGAGAAGAGCCTTGGTCAGCTAGGTGACCAAGAACCTGATGACAGATCTCTCGAGTTCCTCTGTGGAAATGGGAGAACCTTCCAGAAGGACAACCATCACTGCAGCACTCCACCAATCAGGCCTTTACGGTAGAGTGGCCAGATGGAAGCCACTCCTCAGTAAAAGGCACATGACAGCCGGCTTGGAGTTTGCCAAAAGGCACCTAAAGACTCTCAGAACATGAGAAACTAGATTCTCTGGTCTGATGAAACCAAGATTGAACTCTTGGCCTGAATCCCAAGCGTAACGTCTGGAGGAAACCGGGCACCATCCGTACGGTGAAGCATGGTGGTGGCAGCATCATGCTGTGGAGATGTTTTTCAGCGGCAGGGACTGGGAGACTAGTCAGGATCAAGGCAAAGATGAACGGAGCAAAGTACAGAGAGATCCTTGACAAAAACCTGCTCCAGAGCGCTCAGGACCTCAGACTGAGGTGAAGATTCACATTGCAACAGGACAATGACCCTAAGCACACAGCCAAGACAACGCAGGAGTGGCTTCAGGACAAGTCTCTGAATGTCCTTGAGTGGCCCAGCTAGAGACCGGACTTGAACCAGATTGAAAATCTCTGGAGAGACCTAAAAATAGCTGTGCAGCATTGTGCTCCATCCAACCTGACAGAGCTTGAGAGGATCTGCAGAGAAGAAACGGGAGAAACTCCCCAAATACATGTGTGCCAAACTTGTAGAGTCATACCCAAGAAGACTTGAGGCTGTAATCGCTGCCAAAGATGCTTCAACAAAGTACTGAGTAAAGGGTCTGAATACTTATGTAAATGTGATATTTCAGCTTTATAGATTTGTAGAAATGTTTTGTAGAAAAAGTTTTTGCTTTGTCATTATGAGGTATTGTGTGTAGATTGATGAGAGAAAGAAAACGATTTAATACATTTTTTGAATAAGGTTGTAACGTAACAAAATGTGGAAAAAGTCAAGGGGTCGGAATACTTTCTGAATGCACCATACAAAGACCTGTTTTGTAGAGTGGTGTGGCTACAGCTGTAACACAGATCTGTATTTGTGACTGTGGGAGAGTGTCTGTTTGTTAGAGTCGTTTCAATAGGCCTGTGTGTGTGTGTATGTCCACAGGTTAGAGCAGTCACACAGACCTGTGTGTGTGTGTATGTCCACAGGTTAGAGCAGTCACACAGACCTGTGGGTATATGTCCACAGGTTAGAGCAGTCACACAGACCTGTGTGTGTGTATATGTCCACAGATTAGAGCAGTCACACAGACCTGTGTGTGTGTATATACAGTGCCTTGCGAAAGTATTCGGCCCCCTTGAACTTTGCGACCTTTTGCCACATTTCAGGCTTCAAACATAAAGATATAAAACTGTATTTTTTTGTGAAGAATCAACAACAAGTGGGACACAATCATGAAGTGGAACGACATTTATTGGATATTTCAAACTTTTTTAACAAATCAAAAACTGAAAAATTGGGTGTGCAAAATGATTCAGCCCCCTTAAGTTAATACTTTGTAGCGCCACCTTTTGCTGCGATTACAGCTGTAAGTCGCTTGGGGTATGTCTCTATCAGTTTTGCACATCGAGAGACTGACATTTTTTCCCATTCCTCCTTGCAAAACAGCTCGAGCTCAGTGAGGTTGGATGGAGAGCATTTGTGAACAGCAGTTTTCAGTTCTTTCCACAGATTCTCGATTGGATTCAGGTCTGGACTTTGACTTGGCCATTCTAACACCTGGATATGTTTATCTTTGAACCATTCCATTGTAGATTTTGCTTTATGTTTTGGATCATTGTCTTGTTGGAAGACAAATCTCCGTCCCAGTCTCAGGTCTTTTGCAGACTCCATCAGGTTTTCTTCCAGAATGGTCCTGTATTTGGCTCCATCCATCTTCCCATCAATTTTAACCATCTTCCCTGTCCCTGCTGAAGAAAAGCAGGCCCAAACCATGATGCTGCCACCACCATGTTTGACAGTGGGGATGGTGTGTTCAGCTGTGTTGCTTTTACGCCAAACATAACGTTTTGCATTGTTGCCAAAAAGTTCAATTTTGGTTTCATCTGACCAGAGCACCTTCTTCCACATGTTTGGTGTGTCTCCCAGGTGGCTTGTGGCAAACTTTAAACAACACTTTTTATGGATATCTTTAAGAAATGGCTTTCTTCTTGCCACTCTTCCATAAAGGCCAGATTTGTGCAATATACGACTGATTGTTGTCCTATGGACAGAGTCTCCCACCTCAGCTGTAGATCTCTGCAGTTCATCCAGAGTGATCATGGGCCTCTTGGCTGCATCTCTGATCAGTCTTCTCCTTGTATGAGCTGAAAGTTTAGAGGGACGGCCAGGTCTTGGTAGATTTGCAGTGGTCTGATACTCCTTCCATTTCAATATTATCGCTTGCACAGTGCTCCTTGGGATGTTTAAAGCTTGGGAAATATTTTTGTATCCAAATCCGGCTTTAAACTTTTTCACAACAGTATCTCGGACCTGCCTGGTGTGTTCCTTTTTCTTCATGATGCTCTCTGCGCTTTTAACGGACCTCTGAGACTATCACAGTGCAGGTGCATTTATACGGAGACTTGATTACACACAGGTGGATTGTATTTATCATCATTAGTCATTTAGGTCAACATTGGATCATTCAGAGATCCTCACTGAACTTCTGGAGAGAGTTTGCTGCACTGAAAGTAAAGGGGCTGAATAATTTTGCACGCCCAATTTTTCAGTTTTTGATTTGTTAAAAAAGTTTGAAATATCCAATAAATGCCGTTCCACTTCATGATTGTGTCCCACTTGTTGTTGATTCTTCACAAAAAAATACAGTTTTATATCTTTATGTTTGAAGCCTGAAATGTGGCAAAAGGTTGCAAAGTTCAAGGGGCACTGTATATCCACAGGTTAGAGCAGTCACACAGACCTGTGTGTGTGTGTATATGTCCACAGGTTAGAGCAGTCACACAGACCTGTGTGTGTATATATCCACAGGTTAAAGCAGTCACACAGACCTGTGTGTGTGTATATGTCCACAGTTAGAGCAGTCACACAGACCTGTGTGTGTGTGTGTGTGTATATATATCCACAGGTTAGAGCAGTCACACAGACCTGTGTTGGAGAGTGTAGGAGGGCTGGTGGAGCAGTCTATGACCAGGTCAGTAAGAGCCTCTGAGGCCTTATACAGAGAGGCTGTGGTAGTGTCCTCCTGGACCAGGCCCTGCAGACTGGCTGCCTTAATGAACCTACACACACATGAACCATATTCATTCATATTCACAGCACATACTGTATATTCTTATAGTTTAACCACAGGAATAAAGACCAGGTGTTTTCAGATTATTTTCAGAAGTGATACTCATTTATTAAACAGAATTTGACCGAAAACCCAATTTGGACTGGACTGGACCTTTAAAGTAACTCACCTAGCAACATCAGCCTTGGTCCTGTCATCTGCATTGGTGACCTCCACGTGTATGTGACTCAGAGCCTTGAAAACAATGACATGGGCCTGATCAGCGCTGCATATTAAACTAAACTTTATTCTACAATGACACGGGCCTGATCAGTGTTGCATATTAAACTTTATTCTACAATGACACGGGCCTGATCAGTGCTGCATGTTAAACTTTATTCTACAATGACACGGGCCTGATCAGCGCTGCATATTAAACTAAACTTTATTCTACAATGACACGGGCCTGATCAGTGTTGCATATTAAACTTTATTCTACAATGACACAGGCCTGATCAGCGCTGCATATTAAACTTTATTCTACAATGACACGGGCCTGATCAGTGTTGCATATTAAACTAAACTTTATTCTACAATGACATGGGCCTGATCAGTGTTGCATATTAAACTTTATTCTACAATGACACGGGCCTGATCAGTGTTGCATATTAAACTAAACTTTATTCTACAATGACACGGGCCTGATCAGTGTTGCATATTAAACTTTATTCTACAATGACACGGGCCTGATCAGTGTTGCATATTAAACTTTATTCTACAATGACATGGGCCTGATCAGTGTTGCATATTAAACTAAACTTTATTCTACAATGACACGGGCCTGATCAGTGTTGCATATTAAACTTTATTCTACAATGACACGGGCCTGATCAGTGTTGCATATTAAACTTTATTCTACAATGACATGGGCCTGATCAGCGCTGCATATTAAACTAAACTTTATTCTACAATGACACGGGCCTGATCAGTGTTGCATATTAAACTTTATTCTACAATGACACGGGCCTGATCAGTGTTGCATATTAAACTTTATTCTACAATGACATGGGCCTGATCAGTGTTGCATATTAAACTTTATTCTACAATGACACGGGCCTGATCAGTGTTGCATATTAAACTAAACTTTATTCTACAATGACACGGGCCTAATCAGTGTTGCATATTAAACTTTATTCTACAATGACATGGGCCTGATCAGTGTTGCATATTAAACTAAACTTTATTCTACAATGACATGGGCCTGATCAGCGTTGCATATTAAACTTTATTCTACAATGACACGGGCCTGATCAGTGTTGCATATTAAACTAAACTTTATTCTACAATGACACGGGCCTGATCAGTGTTGCATATTAAACTAAACTTTATTCTACAATGACACGGGCCTGATCAGTGTTGCATATTAAACTAAACTTTATTCTACAATGACACGGGCCTGATCAGTGTTGCATATTAAACTAAACTTTATTCTACAATGACATGGGCCTGATCAGTGTTGCATATTAAACTAAACTTTATTCTACAATGACATGGGCCTGATCAGTGTTGCATATTAAACTTTATTCTACAATGACATGGGCCTGATCAGCGTTGCATATTAAACTAAACTTTATTCTACAATGACATGGGCCTGATCAGTGTTGCATATTAAACTTTATTCTACAATGACATGGGCCTGATCAGTGTTGCATATTAAACTAAACTTTATTCTACAATGACATGGGCCTGATCAGTGTTGCATATTAAACTTTATTCTACAATGACATGGGCCTGATCAGCGTTACATATTAAACTAAACTTTATTCTACAATGACACGGGCCTGATCAGTGTTGCATATTAAACTAAACTTTATTCTACAATGACACGGGCCTAATCAGTGTTGCATATTAAACTTTATTCTACAATGACATGGGCCTGATCAGCGTTACATATTAAACTAAACTTTATTCTACAATGACACGGGCCTGATCAGTGTTGCATATTAAACTAAACTTTATTCTACAATGACACGGGCCTGATCAGTGTTGCATATTAAACTAAACTTTATTCTACCATGACATGGGCCTGATCAGTGTTGCATATTAAACTTTATTCTACAATGACACGGGCCTGATCAGCGCTGCATGTTAAACTAAACTTTATTCTACCATGACATGGGCCTGATCAGTGTTGCATATTAAACTTTATTCTACAATGACACGGGCCTGATCAGTGTTGCATATTAAACTAAACTTTATTCTACAATGACACGGGCCTGATCAGCGCTGCATATTAAACTAAACTTTATTCTACAATGACATGGGCCTGATCAGTGTTGCATATTAAACTTTATTCTACAATGACATGGGCCTGATCAGTGTTGCATATTAAACTTTATTCTACAATGACACGGGCCTGATCAGTGTTGCATATTAAACTTTATTCTACAATGACATGGGCCTGATCAGTGTTGCATATTAAACTTTATTCTACAATGACATGGGCCTGATCAGTGTTGCATATTAAACTTTATTCTACAATGACATGGGCCTGATCAGTGTTGCATATTAAACTAAACTTTATTCTACAATGACATGGGCCTGATCAGTGTTGCATATTAAACTTTATTCTACAATGACATGGGCCTGATCAGTGTTGCATATTAAACTTTATTCTACAATGACATGGGCCTGATCAGTGTTGCATATTAAACTAAACTTTATTCTACAATGACATGGGCCTGATCAGTGTTGCATATTAAACTAAACTTTATTCTACAATGACATGGGCCTGATCAGTGTTGCATATTAAACTTTATTCTACAATGACATGGGCCTGATCAGTGTTGCATATTAAACTTTATTCTACAATGACATGGGCCTGATCAGTGTTGCATATTAAACTTTATTCTACAATGACATGGGCCTGATCAGCGTTGCATATTAAACTTTATTCTACAATGACACGGGCCTGATCAGCGTTGCATATTAAACTTTATTCTACAATGACATGGGCCTGATCAGTGTTGCATATTAAACTTTATTCTACAATGACATGGGCCTGATCAGTGTTGCATATTAAACTTTATTCTACAATGACATGGGCCTGATCAGTGTTGCATATTAAACTTTATTCTACAATGACATGGGCCTGATCAGTGTTGCATATTAAACTAAACTTTATTCTACAATGACATGGGCCTGATCAGTGTTGCATATTAAACTTTATTCTACAATGACATGGGCCTGATCAGTGTTGCATATTAAACTTTATTCTACAATGACATGGGCCTGATCAGTGTTGCATATTAAACTAAACTTTATTCTACAATGACACGGGCCTGATCAACGTTACAACCAGTCAAAATGATTCTTGGAACCTTGTTTCTGCTCTAAGCTACACAGTGGCAACATTGATGGCCATCAAAGAAAATGATGCGTTTTGAACTATGCAATTGCGTGACTGACGCCAACAAATGTGAAGATGTTTTGTGACAATACAATACGCTGGGAATATCTCATTGTTAGAGTGGATGTTTTGTGACAATACGCTGGGAATATCTCATTGTTAGAGTGGATGTTTTGTGACAATACAATACGCTGGGAATATCTCATTTTATATTTGAATGTTTCCACTTCCCATTTGTTTTGTCAAGCAAGATGGCTACTAGTCAGTAAAGACTAAATTATAGCTTTATCTAGTAGACACAGCCCAAGTAAGTAACTAGCAAAAACATAACATAGTGAAGCATGGAGGGGAAGTAAATGTATTGAAACAATGAGGGGGAATCACTGGTACAGGGGGAATTAATCACTATGGTAACGGTCAAATGATGGGTCAAAGGTGACTCACAGCATATAGCAGGAAGCTGATGCTCCCCTGGACCATCTGCACCACTCTGTGGATGTGCATCACAGACTCCTCGTACCACATGCTCAGGTAGGGCCTGATCTCAGTCTCTAGGTTCACCAGCTATATATATATATATATATACACACACACACACACACACACACACACACGGAGGACAGAGAGGGAAATAACACTTATAACCCTACACAGGGGACTACCTATTTGTGTAGTCATTTTAGATTTATCTATCTAGGGTGGGGTTAAATAGGTCACACTGATAGCAAAACATTTCACAATGGAGAAGAAAAATCTGTGTTCTTATTTGACAACATCAGGTAGTACCTCCCCATTTCAAAACATTTTTTTCCCTCTTGAACACAACCTAGGTGAGTCCCCTTCAGATAGTGTTTATTACAAAGGAGCCCTGTCCAAGAGATGATGGAATCCAGTACAATTATATTATTTTGGTGATTCCACTTCCTGCTTACCTCAGCAGTCTGTAGACTGCTCTGCAGGCCTTGCACGTACTTGTCCAGTTCAAGTCTAAACGTACAGTCGATTAAGGAAATGGTTTATAGTTTAATGATGAATGGTTTATGAGTTTCAGTACCCATCTATACATCTAGACTGACTCTACATTAGTATGATTCAGAAAGACCATGTTAGCCTATAAAGGATATAGGTTGAGGCCTTTCTCAGAGCCTCCCATCAGGCAGATTACATAGCCATTGCCGTCCGCGTCGGGCTGCTCTGGGGATCTCTCCTGCTCCAGGAGACAGCAGTAACAGCCCACCGTTGCCTCTGGGACACTGGGATGGGACAACAAACACATATTTATTATGAATGAAAAACACTGGCTTTACACTACTTTAGAAGTGTGCAGGCTAATTGGTGCCACATTGCTTCAGATGTATACATAAGGAGAGAATACTTCGGTCTGATTCCAAATTAAGACCTTGCTTAGCTAGATAGAGCCAGAGACACACAGGCCTGTATATACACTGCTCAAAAAAATAAAGGGAACACTTAAACAACACAATGTAACTCCAAGTTAATCACACTTCTGTGAAATCAAACTGTCCACTTAGGAAGCAACACTGATTGACAATAAATGTCCCATGCTGTTGTGCAAATGGAATAGACAACAGGTGGAAATTATAGGTATTTAGCAAGACACCCCCAATAAAGGAGTGGTTCTGCAGGTGGTGACCAGACCACTTCTCAGTTCCTATGCTTCCTGGCTGATGTTTTGGTCACTTTTGAATGCTGGCGGTGCTTTCACTCTAGTGGTAGCATGAGACGGAGTCTACAACCTACACAAGTGGCTCAGGTAGTGCAGCTCATCCAGGATGGAACATCAATGCGAGATGTGGCAAGAAGTTTGCTGTGTCTTTCAGCGTAGTGTCCAGAGCATGGAGGCGCTACCAGGAGACAGGCCAGTATATCAGGAGACGTGGAGGAGGCCGTAGGAGGGCAACAACCCAGCAGCAGGACCGCTACCTCCGCCTTTGTGCAGGGAAGAGCAGAAGGAGCACTATCAGAGCCCTGCAAAATGACCTCCAGCAGGCCACAAATGTGCATGTGTCTGCTCAAACGGTCAGAAACAGACTCCATGAGGGTGGTATGAGGGCCCGACGTCCACAGGTGGGGGTTGTGCTTACAGCCCAACACCGTGCAGGACATTTGGCATTTGCCAGAGAACACCAAGATTGGCAAATTCGCCACTGGCGACCTGTGCTCTTCACAGATGAAATCAGGTTCACACTGAGCACATGTGACAGACGTGACAGTCTGGAGACGCCGCGAAGAACGTTCTGCTGCCTGAAACATCCTCCAGCATGACCGGTTTGGCGGTGGGTCAGTCATGGTGTGGGGTGGCATTTCTTTGGGGCGCCGCACAGCCCTCCATGTGCTCGCCAGAGGTAGCCTGACTGCCATTAGGTACCGAGATGAGATCCTCAGACCCCTTGTGAGACCCTATGCTGGTGTGGTTGGCCCTGGGTTCCTCCTGATGCAAGACAATGCTAGACCTCATGTGGATGGAGTGTGTCAGCAATTCCTGCAAGAGGAAGGCATTGATGCTATGGACTGGCCCGCCCGTTCCCCAGACCTGAATCCAATTGAGCACATCTGGGACATCATGTCGCTCCATCCACCAACGCCACGTTGCACCACAGACTGTCCAGGAGTTGGCGGATGCTTTAGTCCAGGTCTGGGAGGAGATCCCTCAGGAGACCATCCGCCACCTCATCAGCATGCCCAGGCATTTTAGGGAGGTCATACAGGCACGTGGAGGCCACACACATTACTGAGCCTCATTTTGACTTGTTTTAAGGACATTACATCAAAATTTGATCAGCCTGTAGTGTGGTTTTCTACTTTAATTTTGAGTGTGACTCCAAATCCAGACCTCCATGGGTTGATAAATTTGATTTCCATTGATAATTTTTGTGTAATTTTGTTGTCAGCACATTCAACTATGTAAAGAAAAAAGTATTTAATAAGAATATTTCATTCATTCAGATCTAGGATGTGTTATTTTAGTGTTCCCTTTATTTTTTTGAGCAGTGTAGTTACTATATTGCTGATACCATACCTAAGCCACCCAATCAGATCTGTGAGATGGGCTCAACAGGTTCCTAAGGATATTAAAGCTGGATTGGTTTGAAATTAGGTTCAACAAGTTCTTAAGGAAAGGAGAGATGAGTTGGTTTGGAATGAGGCCCTTAGTTTAAGTTCGTTAAGGTCACCTGAGCTCCACGGCGGCAATGTTTCCCATGCCCCCGAGCAGGGCTCCTTTGCTCAGCCTCCGGGAGATGTAGCATCGTAGCTCAGGCTCTGCCTCTACCGGCAGGCTGCTGTCCACTAGGGTGAGGCTGTTGGTGGGGCAAGAGTCAGTTACCATGGAAACAGAGTGACAGGCAACCAATCCGATCTGATGAGAAAGTGGACAGCCAAAGAGGTGATGAAGAAGGAAGCCGACGAATAAAAGCCACATCAACACAACATGAAGGCTAGATACAGATATAGTGAAACAGAATCTTCCAGTTTCCATGTGAGTCACAGAGCCTATTTAAATCCTTCCTTCCCACTTCTCTTTCCTTATGGTCACTATGTAAGATGCATGATGTGACACTGAAATATCACATTTTAATAACATAACAATATCATATCACATAACTATATCATCATCATTATAGAATCTGAGGCTGAAACAACTTGACGTCACAGAAAGACGACATCCCAAAAGAAGTAGGGTGAACAGTGTGTACAGAAGGAGGTAGATAGATACTAGGCTTTGTGACTCCATATCCCAGATAGCCGGAAGCACACTGATGACATCATGACAGGAAAGAAACAGTGTTGATTCCAGGTTGATAGGTTTCCAGCAGCAGGCCCATGGATACGACAGAGAAGGACAACACTGAAAGCCACAGAAATAAAACCACTAGAGAAACAGACAGGTCACGGGGAGACCTTGGTTACCTAAAGTCTTCCTGACTGGTACTGGCTGTGGAATCTGTTCTTCTCTGGCTCCATGCCACGTTGCCCTCTGCAGCTGCCTCAGATCTAGACAGGTACTGTAGGTAGTTACTATACTCATGACTTGGTTAGTTAGTGGAGAACAGAACAGCAAGTCTGAACTGACAGTACAGTAAGTCAGCAGCAGGATCCACAGTTGATGTCCACAGAGAACCAGTGAATTTGGGAGAAAGTGGTTATACAGTGACAAAGAAATTGGCCTCAATATGCAGCTGGACTAGCTTGATGATGTTATCACAGTCAGTGGAGACTGGTGAGTTGAGCTATAGGAGGATGAGCTCATTGTAATGACTGGAATGGAGTAACTGGAACGGGGTCCAACATGTTGTTTCCATATGTTTCATACCGTTCCATTGGTTCCATTCCAGCCATTACAATGAGCCCATCCTCCTATAGTTCCTCCCACCAGCCTCCACTAATGACAGTGTATGTATAAAGACTGTCCGAGCATGAATACTGTACATTGTGAGAACCTCCAACCTCCAATGAGTCTAATAATATCAACAAAGTGAGACATTGGTGTGATTGGTAATGCATTTCCATTCATCCCTATGGAGAAGGGTGAGGGACCGAGGTCCATAGATTCTCTATAGCCTAGTAGCTAAGGCAAGTAAACATTCACGTAATCTGCAGATATTTGCATACCAAATAATGTCCTAGTTTAGGTCATTGTGTACTGTCAAAACAAATTGCTTGATGTAAAGTTAGATAGACTCAAGCAGAACATTCAGATGGAGAAGATTACCTGGTGCCTTGGTAGAGATAAATGGTATAGTAACAGTTCAACTGTATTTTCTGATTATATCCCATCTCTTCGTTATCATAATCCGTATCCTTTTCTTCCACGTCAATTGAATCTTGGAAGGAGGACGTTTGCATGGAAGTTTGCGAGGTAAACATGATTGCTTCGCACGTATCAACAAATGACAGATACCGAGAAATGACGTTCAGTTATTTAGGATGCAGGTTGAACTGGATAAGAAATAATAACAATACTAGGCATGTGAATAGACTAACAACTTCCTTTACTGAAGAGACGAGTCTATCATTATTTCTAAAGATCCATGATCTGATTCACGCATGCGCCGTGTAATTCCATGAATCCGTCGTTGTTTAAGGTCCGTGTAAAATTTGCTATGACATGATTTGGTCCAGGAAATAAACTGAACACATCAGTTATTATAATAGCTAAATTATGCCCAAATTATCAGAGGTCGTTGCCTTCTTATAGCCACGTATCAATGGGTAAAATTAAGCTAATGTTTCTGAATATACAAACAATGCCATAATAACTTTTGGGATATTGGCGTTCATTAGCCTGAACAGCCGCTAGTGGTCACTGTTTACCGGTCTTTTGAAGGTTTACTATCCGATGACCGATGGACTGTTTTGTATTTCGATTCCACAGCCACAAAGTCAAAATGGTCTATATAGTAAAAATTCATGTAAACAAACAAATGATTGTTGGTCTTAATTTAAGATTAGGCATAAGGTTAGCTGTGTGGTTAAGGTTAGTATTAAAGTTAGGGTTAGGTATAAAATACTCCGGAGTGGCGCAGCGGTCTAGGGCACTGCATCTCAGTGCTAGAGGCGTCACTAAAGACCCTGGTTTGATTCCAGGCTGTATCACAACCGGCTGTGATTGGGAGTCCCATAGGGTGGCGCACAATTGGCGCAACATCGTCCGGGTTAGGGTTTGGTCGGGGTAAGCCGTCATTGTAAATAAGAATTTGTTCTTAACTGACTTGCCTGGTCAAATAAAGGTTAAATACAAATAAAATATATACATTTTACAAATGGGCGGGGTTTAACCATCATTTTTACTTTGAGGATGTGGAAGCTAGTGATGACCAGGTACCGTACTGCTGCAGAGATTAAGACGATACAAAAAATTGTCATTCAAATACTTAAAAAGTCACATATGTAAAAATCTATCGTTCTGCCCCTGATCAAGGCAGTTAACCCATTCGTTCTTAACTGACTTGCCTAGTTAAATAAAGGTGGGGAAAAAAAAAAAAACAGGACATCAAATTCGCAGAGCAAAATTCGGGCGAGGCAACAGCCAGGCATTTAGGAATTGATACAAAATGAGCGAGGGAATGGTGAAATAAAAAGGTCGAACTTCAATGTTTGTCTGAGGTGAATCAGAAGAGGGTGAGACTAAGGTTGGGGGAGGAAAATGGTTTGTAAGAAAATAGATGCCTAGTTCAAATAGAAGCCTGTCTTCACGAAGCGTTGGTTGTGTTCAGTGATTGAAACAAATTAACGCCCAGGCTATTAATTGAGGTTTTACAGTAATTATACATTATTTCAATTCCATACTTTGGCTACACAGGCAGTCCAATTCTGATATTTATTTTTACTTATTGGTCTTTTGACCCATTAGATCAGCTCTGAAAAAAATGTAATGAAAATATCTGATGTGATTAGTCAAAAGACAAATTAGTGGAAAAAATATCAGAATTGGGCTGCCTGTGTAAACAGCCTGACTAATGTTGCTAGCATGTTATTTTCTTAAGTTTACTTTTGTAGTTGTGTTCATCATAGAGCAACAAGAAGATGCTGCAATACTGTACATTTAGTTGTTGATTTATTTCCCCTGAGCCCTTTGTTTACATCGTTGCTCTTTAGTTATTGGCACTCATTATTAGCCACAGTATTTCTTTTGTTAATTAGCATAATTGTCCTAATTATTCACAGACCCACCTAGTACACACAACTAAGCCAAAGAAAACCTACTGTATAGTACTTTGTGACAAATGCAGATTTTGTTGTGGACAAATCCAGTCATATTCAAATTAGAATAAAGAACTTTAAACATTAACATGATGTGTCCATTTTGTTAATCTGCAGTGTATTTTACATAAAGTATAATATGTGTAATTTATGTGCAATTGAGAATTGTATTTAGCATTATATAAGGTATGCGAACCAAACAAATTGTTTTTGGCTAAATGAGGAGGTTTTAGGATCAACATGTCCTTTGTACTGGTAACATAAATACCTCACCTGGATAGGCTTTTAACAAATGGTTTTATTTGACTAACCTCAATAACAGCACATATGGGTATTATGCATTGAATACTTTCTCTTGAGATGACATTTTCATATGTATGTGGATAAGACAACATTAGACATATTATACATAATACTGCAATATTATTCAATATTTACATAACGCAGCTTATTCTAACAGGACCATGTACCCCCTGTTTGTGTTCTAGGGTTCCCATTGTATTTACATAACGCAGCTTATTCTAACAGGACCATGTACCCCCTGTTTGTGTTCTAGGGTTCCCATTGTATTTACATAATGCAGCTTATTCTAACAGGACCATGTACCCCCTGTTTGTGTTGTAGGGTTCCCATTGTATTTACATTTTGCTGCTTGTATTTCTTGTCAAATTCTCAATCATTTGAGCAACCACCGCATTGAAAGAAAGGCCTGGGTAAATAGAGTGTTATTTTTGTTTGTATTTGGTAGAGGCAGACTGCTAATGGATGAGCCTGATCTTGCTTCCCTTGGCTGTACCTCGGACATACAGGTTTCCATTTTCTGTCCAACACTCTGTACGTTTCTGTCAAGAGAATTTTGTTCTCAATGTTAACTTCAATTAAAATACTCTGTCTGTTACTAATACTTTGTAAGGTTCTTATTGAAATGAAACAGTCAGAGGCCAGTCTACTTAGTCAGCAGGTTTATTTACGAGAGCTCTGCCTATCATTTCCTGTACATTGGTCTATATACCTCACATTTCGTCATAAATGTCCCTCCTCTCAGAAACAATGACAATATAGTTCACAAGTCTTCTCCTATTCATACATTGTCTGCCCCCTGTTATACAATCTACTACAAGCCCAAGGTCTCTCCCCTCCCTGGGTGGGGACAGAATGTCCTGTAAGGAACACAGTAGTACAGCTTGTCTGTCGATAGCTCCTCTTATCATTTGTTTCACACTTGCACCCTGCTTACATACTAAAAAGGAACAAAATGTTCTAATTCTGACTAGAACTACACACATAACATGTGTCATACAATCATACAGTGACAGGGTAGAAGAATTCTGTTAATTATAGTTCTACGTTAAATGTATACATCATTTAGTCATTATTCATAACAGTTTCAGCATTTGGACAACCTTGAAGTTTGTCCAATGCTCCCCACCCGGCCACATAATTTTCATACATACAGTACCACAACATTCTTTACCTTTTGCATAATGCAGCTTATTCAAACAGGACAATGTACTGTATGTGTTCCAGGGTTCCCATTGTATTTACATTTTGCTGCATTTTGCTCATAATCAGCTGCTAACCATTCACAGTAGTGAAAATGTAAATCACATTAATTTGGTTACTCTCGTTTCGCTTTGTTGTAGAAACCTTTTGGGAGCACATTTTGTGCTTATATGGACATAAAGTTGAAGTGTACTTTACTCCTCCAGAACTTGAATGTCAAAAGCAACCACCCCATCGAAAGAGAATCCTAGGTAAAAAGTGACGTTTTCATTGGCATTTGGTAACGAGGCAGAATACAAGGGGATGACTCTGATCTTGCTTCCCTTGGTAGTGCCTCGCACAAAGAGCTGCCCGTTTTCCGTCCATCCTTCAACACGTTTCAGCATTCGCACCACCTCAGGGGTTGTCCACACCTCTCCACCTCTCCACTTGAGCCTTCTCTCTGTGAGAGTTCCCTTTATGTGCTTTTCGATTGCACTTCGATGAACAATCTTGTACAGACCCCTTGCCTTTCCAAAAAAGAAGTGAGTCACTATTCTCCCTTTCCGTGGTTTTGTTTTGAGCATACATAGTCTTTGAAGGTCGTCAATTGCTGAGATTAAGACCTTTTCATATTTTGCAGAGCTAGCTTCCTTCCAACGGTTGTCATTTGGATCCTCTGGCCAGAATAAGATTGAAAGCAAAAAGAAGGCACTTGCTGACCTGCTGCCTTCCCTGTAAAATCTCATGCTCAGATCTTGAAGTTTCGTAAGCGCAACCAGCTTTGACGAACCAGGTAAAACACAAGCAAGAGCTATTTGAGAGAAAATGAAGTTGATCAGTTCTGTTTGGTCAAGGTCATTCCTTTGGGGGTTCTCTGGATACATGGCAATTATCTCCTCTAGCTTTTTGCCACATCTCTCATTCTTCTGATCAGAGAGCAGGGAGAGTATGGTTGTGACATTACCACCACCCAGCTGGTAAATGTTCATTTTTCTTTTGAGTGGAGAGACCATTCCAGTGTCACTGCAGTCAGACACTGGACTGTCTAAATGTGAAACAACATTACAGAAAAATCCAGCATAAACAGCACTTTTCCTTGTAAGCCATTTTCTTGGATTGCTCACTTGTTCAGGTTCTCTTGTGTCAAGCTCCTCTTCTTCCTCACTTATATGTGTACGATAGTAACTGAGATCTTCAGAAATGCACTCAAGAGCAATGTAAATACTCTTCTGCATTCCTTTTAACTGACCATGGAACTTCATCCAGGGTTTTTTGACAGCGTCTGGTATGTTGTCACTGAGTAAATACCTCATTAGTTCTGACTTTCCTTCTTTTGTTGAGAAAACATTCACTGATGATATGAGTTGAAGTAGCCGACATCCAACGTCTACTTCCCCAAAGTAGGAGCTGTTGAGACTGACTGTCTCTGATTTTGGAGCTTTTTCAGAGGCACGGAAGGCAGCAATTCCTTTCAGAGCTGTACCGATGGCTTCAGAGACCTCTTCGGGCCTTAGTTCAGCTTTCTCCAGAGCATCATGCTGTTCATAAAACCACTTCTTGTACACCTGCCCCTCCGTATCAAGGATGAAAGTGTCATGTGGCAGCTGTGCTTTTGCTTCCTCCGCCCAGTGCTGGGCTTCAATGAATAATTTGTTTGTGTAAAGCAGTCGTGCAAGCTGCTGGGCTACAAATGCATTCTTTCCAAAGTAAGTGTAGGCTACTTCTAAAAGTTTAATTGCTTTTTGAAGGCCATCCTTCTCTGTACAGACATGCTCAATTAAAGGAGAGAAAGAACTGTCGTCGGGATCTCCTCTGCTTATTTTGTTTCGTCTGATGAGCAGATCTCGGATAAACTTTAAAAATTCATCCCTACCAAACCTATGATCCATCAGCACCTTATCTAAGAGAAGAGCCTTTGCGATACAGCTTTGAGGCTGAATGGCAGACAGCTGTTTCAGAATTTCCTTTGCTACAAGAGGATGGATTCTAATAGATGAGATTTGTGTTGTACTTTCTCTTAGGTGTATGAAAACAAGTTTAGCTTGTTCACTTAGAGAATTCACAAATGTATGGTAACGGAAACGATCCATTTGAATACCTAAGCCCAGGGAGGCCTCACAATGTGACACAGATATGCTGGAGTTCGCAACATAACAGTTCAGCAAGGCCACAAATCTGATAAGGCGAGTGGTGAGAGATGAGTGGTCAATATCCTCCAGTAGGTTCTTCACAAAGTCCTCAATGTAACTCTTTTGGTATTCCTCACTCATGAGTACAAAAGCAAGAATGGACTCTGGTTCAAAAATCAGTTCCTGACGTTTCTTTTTGAACAGAATCTTCTCCTGGCTAGACAGCTTGTGTGTTACTGCTACTGTCTGGGAAGGCATTGTTCTGCTCATCTTTTCTGGGTTGTGGCATCTTTTGCAGACAAGAAGGATGAAACATAATACAGAAGAATTGATCTTCATGGTTGTAATTCCGTTATGTAATTCATGTCTGAACTCATCTATATACTCTGCATTACAGTCATCCAGCAGCAAGAGCACCGGGAGACAACGGTTTTTGTCTTTCTCTTCATATTCTCGCAGGCGTACTGAATGCTGACATACAGTTTGAATTAGGTATGATTGCTTAACCACTGCACACCGGAGTTTGGTTCGACAGTTCCAGAGGATCTGATGTGCGACTGTGCTTCCACCACTGCCAGGTTGGTGACATATGTTGACACTCTGAATGGACCTTTTTGTTGTATCATCCTGTAAAATGGCCTCTAAAATCTTGGTTGTTTCTTTGTATGCGTCTCTCTGAATGACCTCTTCACACTTCACTTTTTCTGCAAGCCACAAGTGCATCCAGCTGATTTTCCCTCCTTGATAGAAATACTTCTCATTGTTACTAACTTGGTCATTGTCCATTACATCCAAGTTTGTTTCTTCACACTGATCAGTACTGACTATGTCCAGAGAAAGCATTGTGTCTTCATCTATAGGCTTCAGGAAGCACAGACCTTTGTTGAACACAGGTAAGCGTTGACTCAGTTGTTTATTGGAAAGCTGAATGCTTTGAATTGTAGCATCTACAAGACTCATTGGCATGCCAACAATACTAATTTGTTCCAGTGATTCCAAATCACAAGACGCTTGAGCGAGACTTGACCACTTGTTGTAGTTCTCTTTGGACTCTGAAATGATGGCCAAATCCTCATGGCCATTCATTTCTGCATAGAATTCATGAAATGTATCAACAAGTGGCTGTTCGACCTGAGACATGAGCAAGAAAAGCACCACAAATGAACCTTCAGGAAGGATTTCATTGCAGATGACAGAGACAGTCCTTTTCAGTTGTTTTTTCTTTGTTCTGATCCAGGTTTTTTCATCACAAGGATCTTCTCCACCAAGGTAATGATTCCGCCCATTGCAGAATATCCAGCTTGTCCGATCAAATAGCTGTAAGCTCTTCTTGAAGTCAGTGGTGCTTAGACCAGGATCAATAGCAAAGTCATGCAAAAAGTGGAGGTTAGCAGCATGGTGCTCACGATATTGTCCACAAAGTCCAGATGTTTTGGAGTCTGGATCGAAGTCAAAAACACAGAATATTTTCATGTGCACTAAGAAGTTGATAGTCTTCAGATGTTCTTCTTGAAACTTATTTGTCACAATGATGAATGACAAGGTGTCATCCATGTACTTTTTTCCACAGGTCAAGAGAATTGACAATTTTCTCCCAAGATCCTCCCTAGTGTCTGCAGCTGTTTGACTGGTAGAAGACTCTGCCTCTTCCCTCTGTAGATCTTTCTCTTTCAGTCCTTGAATGAAACGAACTAAGTCTTCACCAGGTATGCGGGGTGTATTGGCCCCTACTCTGTGGTATGGTGCTTTCTCTTCATAGATTACTTTGTTAGTTTTCTCGCTGAACTTTGGAATAGTAACACTGTAGAGTTGGTCTTTCACCACTCTTGCCTTTGGGACAACATCAAATTCAATGATCCAGTTTCCTCCACTGCTCCCCTTGTCAATTACCTCAATAAACTTTGGATTCCTTATGCATTTCCTGGCATCAGAATGGTGGTTTAAATCCTTGAAGCAGTTTTCAATGTAGTCCAATGCATCCACAAAGTCACTTTGGTTTTCAACTGGTATTCCGATGATTTCACCATGCTTGTAGCTGCCTTTAATCTTATCCATGACCCCAAAGTGTATTGTGCCATTGGTCCGCATGTTCATGCACCCACAAGCAAATCTGATTACCTCACTTGCGACTTTGACTCTAAGCTTCAGTGGTTCTAATTTGTGGGCAATTTCCAGTGATTTGTATTCATGGCATGGAACAATCATGTTTTCAGTTCCAGTCTCTGGTGGAAGCACTCTGTGCTTGACATATCGGAAGTCTTTGTCATGTTCATCAAATGCACGGAAGTTACTTAGAGAACAAGATGAGCCATCTGTTTGTTCATTTTCACTTGTGGAATTGGGTCCCCTTTCACTTGTTTCACTGGTCCTCTCAACGTTGTGTTCTGACTCTTGTGTGAACACAGCACTGGAACCAACATTTCTGGTATCTCTCTGTGCTACTGCCTGCTTTTAGATTCTGTGTTCTTGGCTTTAATAAATCAATTTGACCACCTTTCATTTCAATTGTGTCACGCAGATATTCTTTTTGCAGCTTTATTAGTGCAGGTCCTGTAACCTCCTCTTCGTACAGTTTCAGAATGTACTTCTCTTTCACTCCAATGGATTTTAACCAGGAGCTCACATGGGATTCTGTCCATTCGCCACATGTCAATCTAGAAATGTGGTGGCTTTGGACATGGAATTTGGGAAAAAAATGAAAGACATTTTTCTATAAATGTCTAAACACCTCCCTCTGCAACTGGATCCTGGACTTCCCGGCCCGCCCCCAGGTGGTGAGGGTAGGTAGCAACACATCTGCCATGCTGATCCTCAACACTGGAGCTCCCAGGGGTGCATGCTCAGTCCCCACCTGTACTCCCTGTTCACCCATGACTGCATGGCGAGGCACGACTCCAACACCATCATTAAGTTTGCAGACGACACAACAGCCTGATCACCGACAACGACGAAGCAGCCTGTAGGGAGGAAGTCAGAGACCTGGCCAGGTGGTGCCAGAATAACAACCTCTCCCTCAATGTAACAAACCCCTCTATTACACTACTGCTACTCTCTGTTCATCATATATGCATAGTCACTTTAACCATATCTACATGTACATACTACCTCAATCAGCCTGACTAACCGCTGTCTGCATGTAGCCTCACTACTTTTATAGCCTCGCTACTGTATATAGCCTGTCTTTTTACTGTTGTTTTATTTCTTTACCTACCTATTGTTCACCTAAAATATTTTTTGCACTATTGGTTAGAGCCTGTAAGTAAGCATTTCACTGTAAGGTTGTATTCAGCGGACGTGACAAATAAACTTTGATTTTATTTGATTTAAATGTGATTGGGCACATCTTCCCATTCTAAATCAACTAATATGTCAGCTTGATGACTTTAAATGTTTTACCATTATGATAACATTATACCTCCAGTAGGAGTAGTAACACCAATGACGGTAACACCAATGACACATTTTAGGTAATTGAGGATTTTCTTAAATGGAGGCCAGAGATGCTCAAATCTAAGGTCATTAACTTAATAATTTACTAAAGTGATATGATTAATGAGAAACACCGATGACACTTTTTATTCAGACACACTAAATAATTCTCAAATGTATGACATGTTAAAAGGGTGTTATTAGCTAATAATTTTCCTAGGACATTGGATCGTTGGAAATTTGTATTTTGGTCTTGGAGTCTAAATTGGAGATGTTTGGTTCCAACCCTTGAATGAGTAGGTGTTCTAAAACTTTTGACCGGTAGTGTACAGTACCAGTCAAAAGTTTGGACACAACTACTGATTCAAGGGTTTTCTTTATTTGTACTGTTTCCTACATTGTAGAATAATAGTGAAGATGTCTAAACTATGAAATAACACATATGGAATCACGTAGTAACCAAAAAAAGTGTTAACAAATCAAAATGTATTTTATATTTGAGATTCTTCAAAGTAGCCACCCTTTCCCTTGATGACAGCTTTGCAAACTCTTGGCATCCTCTCAACCAGCTTTATGAGGTAGTGCATTTCAATTAACAGGTGTGCCTTGTTAAAAGTTAATTTGTGGAAATTCTTTCCCTTAATGCATTTGAGCCAATCAGTTGTGTTGTAACAAGGTAGGGGTGGTATACAGAAGATAGCCCTATTTGGTAAAAGACCAAGTCCATATTATGGCAAGAACAGCTAAAATAAGCAAAGAGAAACGGCAGTCCATCATTACATTAAGACATGAAGATCAGTCAATACGGAACATTTCAAGAACTTTGAAAGTTTCTTCAAGTGCAGTCGCAAAAACCATCAAGCGCAAAGATGAAACTGGCTCTCATGAGGACCGCCACAGGAAAAGAAGACCCAGAGTTACCTCTGCTCCAGAGGATAAGTTCATTAGAATTAGCTGTACCTCAGATTGCAGCCCAAATAAATGCTTCACAGAGTTCAAGTAACAGACACATCTTAACATCAACTGTCAGAGGAGGCGTGAATAAGGTCTTCATGGTCGAATTTCTGCAAAGAAACCTCTACTAAAGGACATCAATAATAAGAAGAGACTTGCTTGGACCAAGAAACACAGGTAATGGACATTAGACCGGTAGAAATCTGTCCTTTGGTCTGATGAGTCCAAATATGAGATTTTTGGTTCCAACCACTGTGTCTTTGTGAGACGCAGAGTAGGTGAACAGATGATCTCTGCATGTGTGGTTCCCACCATGAAGCATGGAAGAGGGGGTGTGATGGTGCTTTGCTGGTGACACTGTCTGTGATTTATTTAGAATTAAAGGCACACTTAACCAGCATGATCACCACATCATTGTGCAGCGATACGCCATCCATCTGGTTTGCGCTTAGTAGGACTATCATTTGTTTTTCAACAGGACAATGACCCAAAACACACCTCCAGGCTGTGTAAGGGCTATTTGACCAAGAAGGAGAGTGATGGTTTGCTGCATCAGATGACCTGGCCTGCACAACTACCTGACCTCAACCCAATTGAGATGGTTTAGGACCGCAGAGTGAAGGAAAACCAGCCAACAATTGCTCAGCATATGTGGGAACTCCTTCAAGACTGTTGGAAAAGCATTCCTCATGAAGCTGGTTGAGAGAATCCCAAGAGTGTGCAAAGCTGTCATCAAGGCAACGGGTGGCTACTTTGCAGAATCTCAAATATAGAATATATTTTGATTTGTTTTATAGTTTTGATGTCTTTCAGGATGTTGTGTATCCCTGGACATAATCAGAATTCATGTAAACATTACAGTTTAGAAAATATAGCTTGTCAAAAAAAGTGGTCTCTTTGCACAAGTTACCTGGGGTATGGATAAATTGAGCATTGAGCCGCCTTGGGGTAAGACGGTATACATCTACAAAATGCTGTACTGTATGAAATATTATCACCACCTTTGAAAAATGCACTTGCATCTTGAGTTCATATGTATAACAAATGACAAAAATACTATTCATATTACTAACAACATGTTTCATCATTTGTATGGGTTATGTTGAGGCATTGGCTCAACTTGCCCCTGGCCAAATGGCACAATTTACTCCAAAGCAACCATTTTGACTATAATAGCCCACACAGTTACAAGGATGCACTTTCATGTTAGGTTTACGACCTCAGATTGATGCTTAAAGATGTATAAACTGATGTATAAAACTGTCTTAAAACGATATACTTTGAATTAGATACAAGCGTCATGAAGCCTCTAACACATTAAATTAATTCGACTTTTTGAAAATCTGTTTTTGGACCTAACTTGCTTACCACTTTTTCCATGTGGTATCTTCCTTCACAGACTCCGTGAAATTATGACGAGATATATGCACATGGTTTCCCAGAAAAAAAGGGTGGCTCAACTAAAACTTTGGAACAACTTAGCCCACTCTCGCCACCAACCATGGGCATGAGGCCCTCTATCCTGTCTCCTGGAGGCCGCTACTGAAGCTCTCTTCTATAGGTGTGGACATTACACCCTTTTACTTTCCTCCTGCTCTGCTAGTAGAAAAACTAATTAAATTACCACCTGGTGATGTCACCAGTCAGACCAAAACTCCATCCCACCAAAACAGGCTGAAATTTCAGGCGTTCTTTTAAAACAGCTCTTACACTAAAAGGACATTATCATAGTTTTCACAGTTTCACAATATTATTCCAACCTCATAGTGTGGGAATATATATAAAAGACAAAAATCACAGTTTTGGCTGCACTGGGCCTTTAAGGTGTGAGTGGAAGACAATATTCATGCAATATCTGAGCCTTGATGTATATAATTTTAGCCAGTTTTTCCACAGCCATTGCAAAGTCATAGCAACAGAACTCACCCTTACATGTTAATATGATTTATTATAATATTTAAGGCTTGATTCTTTAGACCAGGGGTATTCATCCTGGGGTCTGGCAAAAATAAAACATTTTTTATTTATTTCAATGTTTTTATGGATATCGCTAGCAACAACAGAATAAACACATTTTGAATTACATACATGTGGTAAACCGTTGTTTAACCAGCTAAAAAGCTGCTATTAGTGAAAATGTGTTTGGAGTCATTTTTCTTGCTAATAGGCTATGTTAGAGTTTACACTTCCTCTTACAATTATAACGTGGGGATGTCAAAATAATGAAAAACCATCCACTGAATCTATATACTTTAAAATGTTGATTAGGCTACTTCTCATTCCCATTATCAAATCAAATTTAATTTGTCAAATGCGCCGAATAAAGCAGGACACCTGAGTTTTCGAAACAAATGTTTCAAATCTCCACATTTCACATGATATCAAGGGAGATGCTAACATGCGCTCGCACAAACTGACTCACACACAACCACACAAACTAAAGGTCACTGTAGACCTTACAGTGAAATGCTTACATTCATCTGAAAACATCAAAATGTTTTTTTGTTCACATATGATGGGGGTCCCTGGGTTGTCCGTTTGCCTGGGTGGGGGTCCCTGGCCGAGAAAAGGTTGAAGACCCCTGCCTTAGACTATTCTATATTCAAAGACGATATGTGTAGGACTATTCTTTCTGTATCAATATCTTTCTTACAACAGTTGATAGTAACTGGATCCTGAACCTTTCCCAGTCCAGAGTCTGTGGTGTACTTCATGTTGAATGGTAAAATGTGTGATGACCGCTCTAATAATGAAGGGTGTGACCTGTACAACTGAGAAGATGACTCATTCCTGTTTTAGATAATAGGCTATTCTGTATGAACTGGAGATTCAGCTTTTTAATAATAATAAAACAATATGAATTGATTAGATAAGTAAATCATAAATACATCATGTAATAAACCATGTCAAGTGTTATGATCGTGTTTAGCCATGTTCTTCTGGACGATACAGTAAGGTGTGTTGTACAGACAATATACAGTATACATTTCACACTTTCACAGTGCAATATAGGAAATAATATGGTTGACAATATTAGGATAAATTAAGATGTGTCCACCACACACACATTAGTTATTAAGTACCCATAGTAAACGTTGGTTCCAAGATAAGGTGTTACATCTGAGTGTTCACAAACTGTTCATTTTTCACATGGAGTAGTCAACAGTACTCCATGCACACTTAGTAGATATCTGTTGTCGTGTCTCTGGCTATGGAATTAAATGCTATTTTATCAAATCAATTCTCTGTAATTATTATTACCTGATTAAACTAATCATGTCAATTTAATTAACTAGGAAGTCGGGGGAACACAGAATAATTAGTTTATATAGAGCTACTATCTCCCCAAAACACTCTTAAAGATCTGATGATCTTTTATATCAATAGCAGTCAATTATTAATCGTCACCTTATTCAGTCTCATCTGAACATCGTCAAATTCTTGGTTATCGTCAAGTTGAATCAGCAATACAAAAAATTGGCTTAATTATTTATTTACTTAATACCAAAATAATCACACAGAATTACATATACACAGGATGGATTATACATTGATTACTAATCATGTCATAAAAGAAAACGTCCCTAGCGGAAGAAACCGATATGACGGCTGGTTACACAAAGAAAGGGTGTTAGGGTTGGAATGAAAGAGCGGGAAGACTGGGGAACAAAATGACTGGGTCTCTATTGCACCTTGTGAATCTGTGCTATCGTAAATACAGAATCTTATGCATCCTAATAACCGCCCTTTCGGAAAAGGAAAATGTTAGACGAAATATTTACACTGAGCTGCGCTTCGATAGATGGGTCGAAGATGGAAGGCTGGTTTTCCCAGTAGAGATCGCCCTTGTCCTTTGAAGAATATTTCTGGTCGTAGTAACCCTGTCGTCGTGTGGTAGAGCAGATATGTTGTATTACCCTGTTGTTCTGAAGAGATTGTCTCCTTTCCTAGGACACGAACGTTTACAGCTGCAGCTGATAACTTGACTTCTAGGATGTACAACTTCTTCTTTAGTGAATAAGAGTTCAAAGTTCATTCCATTTTGTCATAATCAGCTCGTCATGATCTACACCCAGAAAGGGCTACGTCATGATACTGTACATGAGGTTTTAGTGTACTGTATATAAAAAGCTAGCTAAGCGACATGGAAAGGCTACTTTTAAACATTATGTTCCTTTAATTGATGATAAGGTTCAATGATAACAAATCAAGGTACTGTGCATTGAATACATACATGAACCTACACACACATTTACATTACAAAAACAAAACTGCTTGTAATATATGGACAGTAAAGAATTACTATACATACAACAACAGTATTCATTATATATTTGCACTTTATTCAAACAGGGACTTATTTAAAACCCTCTGTTTTTACAAATGACTTCTTAGTCATCTCAAAATATCACTGTTTCAAAACATTTACTAGCTCTTGTTTAATGTACTGATTATACAATACAAGAGTAAGGTATTGTTCATATAGTGTCTTAACTACAACACCATTTCAGTGCATAATAAACAGTGCCTCACTTGGCTCATTGGTACAACAGAATACATAACTCAGATACACGTAAGAGCCGCGCCACTTACTGACTGGCAACATCTCGTGGCAAGGTCACGCAATATCACGTGTCTAAAGACCTACTCATTAACACATTTAGGGAAATCCATTCCAAGAAAAAGGGGGGCATTACCAGAGACAACATTGTGGGCAACGCCATGTTTGCTTAACTGCCCTTTGCAGCATTCAATGACGGTGGCTGAGGGAGTCAGTCAGTTCGTCCAGCTCCCAATAGTCAGAATAATAATCCACGATGATGAGGTAGTTGGTTTTGCTGAATGTGAGTCCATTCAGACCTTGTACCATGGGAGGGGAGGGATTTGTTGGGGATGAATGTCTCCATTTGCTGTCACTTCTGAATGGAGTTGCAGGTGACACATTTGCTGTCTCTTCTGAATGGAGTTGAAGGTGATACATTTGCTGTCTCTTCTGAATGGAGTTGCAGGTGACACATTTGCTGTCACTTCTGAATGGAGTTGCAGGTGACACATTTGCTGTCACTTCTGAATGGAGTTGCAGGTGACACATTTGCTGTCACTTCTGAATGGAGTTGCAGGTGACACATTTGCTGTCACTTCTGAATGGAGTTGCAGGTGACACATTTGCTGTCTCTTCTGAATGGAGTTGCAGGTGACACATTTGCTGTCTCTTCTGAATGGAGTTGCAGGTGACACATTTGCTGTCTCTTCTGAATGGAGTTGCAGGTGACACATTTGCTGTCTCTTCTGAATGGAGTTGCAGGTGACACATTTGCTGTCACTTCTGAATGGAGTTGCAGGTGACACATTTGCTGACACTTCTGAATGGAGTTGCAGGTGACACATTTGCTGTCTCTTCTGAATGGAGTTGCAGGTGACACATTTGCTGTCTCTTCTGAATGGAGTTGCAGGTGACACATTTGCTGATGAAGAGCTTTACATCCTCCGTAATCCATGGCCAGAAAACAGAATATGGTGTAATTGCAGACCGCAATTCATGGCGTTTCGTGATATAGGTGTACACTGATATCAGGAAACTCCCATTGACACCTGCCATTCTGGTGTCATGAGACTGATGGTTTCTTGACACAGATGATTTGTTTACATACCAGGTCAACAACTGTTGTTCCCGAAGCAAAAGAAACATACGCTCCTCTTTGTGTGTCCAGAAATCTCTCAGTGTGACTCACAGCCTATTTGGTTCTGAACTTCCGGACCAGCCTTTGTTGATTTGCGCATGACTCGTGTCTTAGTTAAGATGTTCACATCACTGTGTGATCCACCTGTTCCAGGTCAGTTGTGGCCAGGGCCAAAGCGTAGACTGGCTGGTGTTTGTGTTTGACTGTGCTCTGGGGTTGATTGAGCAGTTCTGGACAGGAAGTCAGTTTGTAGTTCTTTGCCTTGTTTGTGTTGCACATGGAGCTGGTATCTTTGTAACCTAAGCAACATTTTCTGCAGTCGCTTGGGTGCTGTGAGTAGGAATTTCTTGAAGACTGTCATGAGCGGCTTGTGTAGTCACTTTGTGACGAACTATATGCCAAGCAGATACTGATCAAACTTGTCACATGCAAAAACAATGGCGAGACAGTCTTTCTCAATCTGTGCATATCAATGTTCTCGAGGCAAATGCATTCAGGTTTTCCTTTCTCAAGGCCTGTCTCACTGGCATCACACTGCAGTGTGACTTTAACTGTTTAATAGTCCCAACTGCTGCGCCATGCTGTGGTAGCCATGTCCATTCAATGTCCTTGTCAATCAGTGGTCTAAGCGACTCCCACACATCAGATAGGTGGGGCATGAATTTTGAAGATAGTTCACAAACAAAAGCTGAAGAACAAACCCACATCCAGGTACTTCTTTGTAGGTGCTGGAGTTATAGGAGGCCCTCTGTGGTGAGAAGATGACCCATGCTACAGCACACTAGGTAGCTTTATCCTGAGTTTGTGTTCAACTTCAGATGGATATCTCTGGCTCTCTGCAGGAGAGCTGTGTGGTTTCTGTTGGGATCTGCAGTCGCTTGTTCTCACTTCTTCTCATTTGTGCCGCCACATCCATAGGGTAGAATATCCTCTACGATGACACTCAATCCTTTTAGTCCCTGTAGTGCTTCACGCTGCCTGCGCTGGTATTCTCCAGCTGCTGGCTTGATTCCAAAATGCATTCACAGCCATCTATACCTGCTTATCGGTGTCCAAAAAGTTGTTAGATAGCTGCCCGCTTCATCAAGTTTGACTTGCCAATGGATATCTTTGGTGTTGAGTACTGAGAATACTTTGGATATCTCTGGTATAATCTCTTCTATGGTGGGCATCTGGTAGTGCAATCTCAGTAAGGTTGAATGCACTGGGTGTACATACAGATTCGTAGTTTGTCTGGCTTTTCAATGACGACCATGTTGCTGATCCACATTGTTAGCTCTTTTGTGATGATTTTGTCATTAAATGTTTGGCCTTTGTAATATTTTCTTCCAGTGGAATATGTATCCGTCTTGGTAGCTGCTGCATAGGCAAGGCTGCTGTATTCACTTCTGCTGTTTGGTCATCTGACCCATTGTATTCCTCTACTAGATTGAGTTGAGGTTTGCTTGTTTACAAACTCTGGCAAAATGGTTTTGTTTGCAGCATGCTTTACAGGTGACACAGAATGCTGGGCATTTGGCTTTGGCATGTACTGAACTACAGTAATGACTGGGTGAGTCTTTTGTCTGTCTATTTTTGTTAATAACCCCTGTAAACTGTGACCATAAGTTTGGCCTTTTGATTCTGAACATCGCTCCTGGGAGGTACAGTATAATTTATTTTACAGTCTTTGGTTTACCTCCTCCCATTTTCTTGATTTGCATTGGTGCTTGTTCACTTGAACGACACGTCAATGGCTTTGTTCAGTGTGAGCTTTGGTTCTCGGAGCATGCATGCTTGTACACCAAGATTCTTAGTGACAATGACAAGCCTGTCATGGATTAGTTCCCTTCGTAATGCGCCAACAACCACGTGTCTGCTAGCTCCCTACGATTTGCAATGTACTGCTTTACTGTTTCACATTGACTTTTGTTAGAGTTGCGTCAATTCGAATCTGGTATCAGGATAAATATGACAATGAGTCACCGATTGTATACTATGTATTTTTTATTAGCTAAGCAATAAGTGGTAAATGCAATTTTCGTATATACGGGCTCTCTGTCCCACCTCGCAGGGCAAAACAGAGAACTGACAAGACGTATGTAAAACAGTATTCTTTATACTGTGATAGACAGTTCCAACCCGTCTGTTGGCCTATCACAGTAGAGACTGGGCGTGGTTTAAACTTGCTCAGCCTATTGCAGGCGCTCAGGCGGGTCCCCGCCTCTTGGCGCTTCTGTTGATAGATGTAACTTGCTGTGTCGAGTATCTATGCGCTCATTCCCTAGATACCGTTATCACATATCGGGTTTCTGTTATTGTTAAGTTTGAGTTCTAACAAAAACAGTCTGTGGTTTGCTACACTACGTTCTGTATGTGTCCGTTTTTATGTTATTCTGTATTTTTCCATCATGAGAAAGTCCCATGGCCTTGAAACTGTTAACAATGTTTCAAGTCAGCTATGTTGCATAACACATACATACATCCACACAAGCCAACAGCAGATAATATTCAATCATATATATGGTAATGGCTACAATGTAAAACACAGAAACCATTGAAGCATTGAACACGTACTTCTCGTAGATTATGTTTCTGGATGGTTGAAATTGTTTTTGTAGCGCCTCAATATTTTTTTACAAGTCCGTTCTCTGCTTCAGGCATATTCAGATGCCGCTGTAACAGGTGGCATTCCTTTCCCATCACTGTTAGCAGAGTTGTTATGCAGACCCTTTCTTCCTTTTTTTCCAGACAGGTAGATATCTCATAGTTTTACCATTGTGCTCGAAAGAATGTCCAGTTATCATATATATCGCTCTTCATGTCCTTGGGCTCTGATACAGGAATTGCCAGGTAAGCCATTTGTTTCTTCTTGTTGGCTAGTTTGTGGGCAAGGCCCTTCATAGAATGCTTTTCTCCGTTGAGGACATATCTTTTTGGTTCTGACTTTTGACATCATGTTTTATGTACTTATTATACAATACAAGAGCAAGGTATGGTTCATATAAGTGTCTTTACTTCAGCATCATCAGGATTGCATGCATACAACTCCATGCAGTGCGTAGGAAACAGTGCCTCACTTGGCTCACTGCTACAATAGAATACCAAACTCAGATAAAACAGCAGTGTCACTGTTGACTGGCGATATCTCGTAACAGCTCTTAGATAATGTAGTAGGCGATCACGTTGGGAGATTATTTTGTATTAATGCTTGTGGTTTGTAGCATTAATCCTTAGACCTGTTAGATTAGTCCAAAACTTGAATGTCAAAAGCAAGCACCCCATCAAAAGAAAAGCCTAGGTAGAAAGTGACATTTTCGTTTGCATTTGGTAGAGAGGCTGAATACCGTGGAATGACCCTGATCTTGCTCCCTTTGGTTGTACCCTGAACAAACAGGTGTCCATTTTCTGTCCACCCTTCAACACGTTTCAGCAATCGTACAACCTCGGGGGTTGTCCACACCTCACCTCCGAGCCACTTCATTCTTCTTTCACTGAGATTTCCTTTTATGTGCTTTTCAATCAGACCCTTGTGGACAATCTTGTATAGACCCCTTGCCTTTCCAAGAAAGAAGTGGGTCGCTATTCTACTCTTCCTTGGAGGAACATGTTGAATTTTGAGCTCATAAAGTCTCTGAAGGGCATCAATTGCTGACATTAGGACTTGGCTATGAGCTGGATTAGTGTTCTCTCTGCTTGGCTCCTCTGGCCAGAGCAGAAGTAAGAGAAGAAAGAGAGCACTAGCTGTTGACATGTTTTTTCCCTCTGTGTTAAATCTCATGCTGAGATCTTGGAGTTGTTGAGGTAAAAGTAACTTTGATGAGCCAGGTAAAGCACAAGCAAGAGCTATCTGACAAAATATGAAATTGACAAGTTCTGTCTGGTCAAGGTCATTCCTTTTGAGGTTTTCTGGATACATGCCAATTATTGCCTCCAGCTTTTTAGCAGATCTCTCTGTCTTCTGATCATAGAGTAATGACAGGATGGACGTGACGTTTCCTCCTCCTAGCTTGTAAATTTTCATTTGTCTTTGGAATGGGTTGGCTATTTCAGGATTAGTGGCTATTTCAGCATCAATGTTGTCAGGCATTGGGTTGCCTAGATCAGAAACATTACAAAAAAAGCCAGCATACACAGCACTCGTCCTTGTTAGCCATTTCCTTGGATTGTGTACTTGTTCAGGCTCTCTTGTGTCAAGTTCCTCTTCCTCGTCACTAATGTCTGTCTGAAAGTAACTGAGGTCTTCAGAAATGCACTCAAGAGCATGGTAAATACTCTTTTGCATTCCTTTCAACTGGCTGTGGAAACTCCGCCAAGGATTTGTAACTGCCTGTGGTTTGTAGTCAGTCAGCAAATATTTCATCAACTCAGAATTTCCACCTTTGGTTGAAAAAACATCAACTGATGATATGAGTTGAAGCAGTCTACATCCAACATCCACCTCCCCATAGTAGGAGCTGTTCAGACTGACTGTCTTTTTTAAGGGTGTTTTTTCTGAGGCACGGAATGCAGAAATTCCTTTCAGAGCAGTGTCAATGATGTCAGTAACCTTTTCAGGCACTAATTCTTGCTTGTCAAGGGTGTCATGCATGTGATAAAACCACCGCTTGTACACCTGTCCTAATGTGTCAAGGACAAATGTATCATATGGCAGGATTTCTTTTGCCTCTTTAGCCCAACGTAGGGCTTCCTCAAATCTTGTGTTTGTGTAAAGCAGACGTGCAAGCTGCTGGGCAACAAATGGATCTTTTCCTAAAGATGTGTAAGCTGCTTTCAAAAGATCAACAGCTGTTTGAATGCCCCCTGTTTCAGTGCTGACATGTTCAATCAGAGGAGAGAATGAACTGTCTTTAGGATCTCCTCTGCTTTTTTTGTTACGTCTGATGAAGAGAACTTGGATGAACTTCCAAAATTCATCCTTGCCAAACCTATGGTTCATTAGTACTTTGTCCTGTAGTAGATCCATTGCGATCATGCTTTGAGGCAAGGTTGTAGAGAGTTGCTTCAGAATTTCCTTTGCCACCAGTGGATGAATTATCCGTATGGACGAGATGTGTAATGGACTTTCTCCTTTGAAAGGTGAAAGGTGTATGAAAACAAGTCTAGCTTGTTCGCTGAGACAGTCCAGAAATGCATGGTAACGGATTTTATCCATGTGCATATCTATGCCAAGGGAAGCCTCACAGTGTGACACAGATATGTAGGAGTCATGAATGTAACAGTTCAACAATGCTACAAATCTCATAAGCCGAGTGATAAGAGATGAATGATCAATTTTGTCCAGCAGATTTTTCACAAATCCCTCAATGTAGCTTGGTTTAAAGCCCTCACTCATCAGTACAAATGTGAGAATGAAGTCGGGTTTAAAGTCCAGCTTTAGTTTCTCCAGTTTCCTTGAGAAGAGAGTCTTCTCTCCATCTGTCAGTTTGTGTGTCACAGCGACGGTCTGAGACGGCAATGCTCGGCACATTCTCTCTGGATCATGAGACATTTTGCAGATGAGCAGGATAAAACATAGGACAGAGGAACTTATTTTTTTTGTTGCAATAGCGTTGCCTATTTCCCGCCTAAGGTCATCCAGATAATCTCCATTGCAATCTTCCAACAGCAACAGTACCGGTAGACAGCTGTTTTTGTCCTTTTCTTCATATTCCCGTAGACGCACTGCATGTTCACACACAGTTGTGAATTCTTTTGATTGTTTAACAACTGCACATCGCAATTTTGTCCTCCAACTCCAGAGGATCTGTCGTGCAACTGTACTCCCACCACTGCCAGGATGGTGACATATATTCACAGTCTCGATGGGTCTTTTGACTCGACTACCCTGTACAATGTTCTCCAGAATTTCATTTGTTTCTTTGTATGCGTCTCGCTTGATGACCTCCCCACATAGATTTTTGTCTGCAAGCCACAAATTCATCCAGTCTATCTTCCCACCTTGATAGAAATACTTTTCAATGGTGTTGATTTTGTCTTGGTCCATTATCTCCACCTTTGTGTTATCACACTGGTCAACACTGACTATGTCCAAAGAATTAATCTCATCCTCTTCAACTGGCTTTAAGAAGCACAAGCCTTTGTTGAAGACTGGTAAGCGCCTTGTGGGTCGACTAACTGTAGGCTGAATAGTTTGAATAGTGGCATCAACATGACTCAGTGGCATTTCAACAATACTGATCTCTTTGAGTGCAGCCATGCTACAAGATACCTGGGCAAGGCTTGACCACTTTTTGTAGTTCTCTTTGGACTCTGAAATGATAGCCAAATCGTCATGACCATTCATTTCTGCATAGAATTCATGGAATGTATCAACAATTGGCTGTTCGACCTGAGACATGAGCAAGAAAACCACCACAAATGACCCTTTAGGAAGGATGTCATTGCAGATGACGGACACTGCCCTTTTCAGTAGCTTTTTTTTGGTTTTCATCCAGGTTTTTTCATCACAAGGTTTCTCATCTCCAAGGTAATCGCTTCGCCCATTGCAGAAAATCCAGCTTGGTTTATCAAAGAGCTTCAAACGGTTTATGAAGTCAGTGGTCTTCACCCCACTATCATTAGCATAGTCATGCAGGAAATGAAGGTTTGTGGCATGGTGCTCTTTATATTTCTCACATAGACCCGATGTCTTAGAATCTGGGTCAAAGTCAAACACACAAAATATATTCATGTGAGTCAAGAAGTTGATGTTCTCAAGATGTTCTTGTTTAAGTTTGTTTGTCACGATGATGTAGAACAGTGAGTCATCCATGTACTTTTTTCCACATGTGAGGAGGATGGAGAGTTTTCTCTTCTGATCCTCTCTACAGTCAGAAGCTGTTTGGTTGTCTGAGAGTTCAGCCTCCTCTCTCTGTTGATCTTTGTCCCTCAGGTCTTGAATGAAATGAATTAGGCCATCCTCTGATATGCGGGGTGTGTTAGCCCCTACTCTGTGGTAGGTGGCTTTCTCCTCATAGATTACTTTGTTGGATTTTTCGCTGAACTTTGGAATAGCGACACTGTACAGTTTGTCTTTTACCATTTTTGCCTTGGGGACAACATCATATTCAATGATCCAGGTTGTTTCACTGGCCTCCTTGTCAATTACCTCAATGAACTTTGGGTTCCTTATGCATTTCCTGGCATCACACTGATGCGTTGATCCTCTGAAGCTCTTTTCAATGTAATCCAATGCATCCACAAATAAATCTTGGTTTTCAACTGGTATTCCTATGATTTCACCATGTTTGTAGATTCCTTTGACTTTATCCATAACCCCAAAGTGTATTGTGCCATTGGACCGCATATTCATGCATGCACATGCAAATCTGAGCACCTCACTTGCAACTTTGACCTTGAGTTTTTGTGGTTCCAATTTGTGGGCATTTTCCAGTGACTTGTATTCATGGCATGGAACAATAATGTCTTCAATTCCAGTCTCTGGTGGAAGTACTGTATTTTTTACATATCTGAATTCTTTTTCAATGTCATCAAATTTTCGAAAGTCACAAAGCGGCAAAGATGCCCCGCCCGATTTTGTTTCACATTCATTTGGTATGGAAACGGGTCTACTTTCACTTTTTTCACTGGATCTTGAAACTTTGTCTTTAGATTCTTGTGTGAACACAGCACTAGATTCAACATGGCTGGTATCTCTCTGTGTGCTACTGACGGCTTTTGTTTTTTGTGGTACTGGCTTCAAAAGTTCATCTCGTTTGTGCAGCATTAGTTGGATTTGGCCGCCTTTCATTTCAATTGTATCGCGTAGATACTTTTCCTGTAACTCAATTAGTGCAGGTCCTGTAACCTCCTCTTCGTACAGTTTCAGAATGTACTTCTCTTTCACTCCAATGGATTCTAACCAGGAGCTCACATGGGATTCTGTCCATTCGCCACATGGCAATTCGTTCCACTCTGTAAAAAATAATACTCACCCATATAAGACTTAATGTTCATGTTATATCAATATTTGCATCAGGGTTGGGGTGAATTCTATTTTCATTTTAGTCAGTTAAGGTAGTGAATTAAAATTAAATTAATACAAATAATAGTCAGAAAATAATTAATAATGATCTATTGAATGTGTAACTATTTGTAATTTTAAAGTGTTTTTCATGGTTGCAAAGAGAGGGACGCAAAAGCCATCTCAATTCATGAATGAACAACATAGCCGGTTTACATATTTACATTTAAACATTCATCAGATGATGGATAATAGCCATTCCTCTCTGATTACATTTCATGACTAGGCTTAAGAACTGTGACACATTACATTTTTTATTTTCTTATTCCAGGTCATTATAAAACTTTGGCCAATAATTTAAAATGGATGAAACTTGGAGCTAAACATATCTAGGCCATCTCTACTTGATGTATAGAATTGATCAGAAACAGAATCCAAATTTCACTGATAGATATTCATTCAATGTTTTGTAAAACTACACACAGTATAAAAGTTTTTGACAGTTTGATGTATCTGACTTACCCATCTTATAGACACTGCATGTCAGTTCATTTTGGCATCTTTGAGAGAGGAAAATAAAAGGAAGGGTAATTGAGTCAAAAGTGAAAAATGAATTGTTGATCTCAATAATTTTGCACTTGGAAAATTATTTACAATGAAATCATTCAAGCCCTGTTTATACCTGGTGCTAACATGCATTGTGTGTCCTGATCTTGTCCACATTTAGATTTTTAGACAGGTGTAGATGATTAAAATAACTGTTTGTGATCAGCTCTTCATATCTTACTGGATGATCAAACCATTTAAATCATCATGATACCCCTGTCTAAAATCATTGACAGGTGGCATCTTTGACCTAAGGCATCATTATTTGTATTAACATAAAATAATCATTATTTTGACAAATTTATTTTAAATAATTTGCATATAGGGAGGGATCAAGAAATAAAGGCACACTGTAAACAAGGTGGATGGCTAATAAACATATAAAATACCATGTGTAGAAACAAGAAACCTTGATCAGAAAGTGATTGGGTCACCTTGATAGGAACACAACAACCACATGTTAGCATAAGGTGTAAACGGGGATTCAGGTGGGTTCTTATCTACCCTCATACATGAACTTGATATTCAGCGCAGCATTGTTGTTCAAAGACAGGTTTGTCAGCTTTGACAATCACTTCAACCAGGAACCTCAGAACTTCCTCTTTAAAATAACATTTTCTATGTTTAACTTTCATTAGTTGGAAGTATATGAACTTAATTTAAAAGTTTGAAACACATGTAATTGCATGTGTTTCTCACTCTATAATTCCTGCAGGAGTTCAATGACTCTTCTCTACACACCTTTTATCATTCGCATAACAAAACATTAAGGAACGACAGTTAACGATTCAGTTAACGAGTCCAGATTCCAAAACATAAACAATTCAATTCCAGTTCTTGTTTCTATATTTTATATATAAATACCTTAAATTCTGTACAATCGTAAAAAAATGTTGTTCACTAAAAGTTCAGGCAGATATCATTCTTAATAGCTGAATAAAGTTAAATAGTGAGTCATTAAAAATGTATTGGTTTTATACAGAGATTCTAGAGATGAAATGGTAATGTTTAATGGTAACGTCGTAGATTGTGATAATCTTATGCCCTTAGTAATTATACTCTTTTGAATCCACAACTAAACCTACACACATTGCACTTTTAAAAGCCTTTATGATTATTATGGCATTCAATTAGCTTCTTACAAAATACAAATGTTCCACAATGTTTAAGTACATTTCCTTCTGCTCACCTTGAAACTGACGGCTGAAGTTGTATTCACCATATGAAGTGACTACTTGACAGTGGGGTTGCTTTTATTTTCCGGGCATAGCAACAGGGTGTGTCTTCTGCCAGGGCAGTCCACATAGACATGCACTCTGTCCTAATGCCCCCGCGCATTTGAATAAAGTCCATCCTTTTAAAGAGTAAGTGTGATGTTATGGGGCTGACAATGTATTGAATAATTATGAACATAACTATCTTATCCTTGGTGCATACACATATTTAACGGTTTGATACATATTGTCATAAAGTATTTCTCTCCAATCAGATATGGTACTTAATGAGTTAATTATGTTGCAACAGCTAAATGTTGCAACACTGAAACTATGGGGGTTGTGCTGAACAGGAAATCGAAGCTTCAGGAAAGAAACGTCAAGGAATCGAAACTTCAGGAAAGAAACGTCAGGAAATAGAAACTTAAAGAAACAACTGGGTCATTCTTCAATTGCATTAGGCCTATGAGGGCTATTCAAAATAAGTCCCGTTTCATTAAAGTACAAAAGGTTATTTTAGTATAAAAATCTTGTGGGAGTAACCAGATGGTTACTGGTGTTACTAAGAGGATGGGTTGAAGCCCAGGTCTCCTGCACACCACAACATTGTGTTAGCCTGCTGAGATAGGCATTAGTTTGTGGAGCTCGTCTTCAGGTCGCAGCTATAGATGGCTTACTAACACATTACAATGATAAACAATTACTCGGGTACCATCCAGACCTGGGTTCAAATAGTATTTAAAATCTTGGGTATGTGGGGTCTACACTTTTGGAGCTATTCCATTGATTAGTCAATAGAGCTCGCCTCGTCTCCCTAGGCAGACATGTTGCCTCCCACAATATAAACAAGACTAGAGGGCACCAGGCAAGCTCAATCAAGCACAGCTATGTCTTGTATTTGAAATATACTAAACCTGGGGCTGCTGACATCTCTTACTGCCATTGTGGCTCTGTGCTCCCAGCCTGTTGTTTGAATAGTGTGTAAGGAGTTTTGGTACTGTGACAGTAAAGATACACATTTCAATTTTACAACGGATTAATACACTTTTATTTAAGGTGAGTTTCATTTTGAAAACTCCTTCTAAATGATGTTGAATACATGTGTTATAAAGGTTGTTATGCATGATATTGAAACTGTCATAGAGGTGTTTCATAAGGTGTTATGTATAGCTCCATGTATAGTGTTACCCAAATATCAATATTTAGGCTGGAATTCAATTTGCACATAAAAGTTATACCACACTGCACGTTCAGAAGTGAGTTTGAGCCAGCAGTGTTCAGTTTCCTGCATGTGCTCACAGCCATTCAACAAATATGGTCCTGTTTCCTCTCAAATGTATTCATCTAGATTGTTGACAGTTGGGGCTTTCAAGTCTTCTTCCTGTGCTGAGCTCATAGGTGGGAGAACTATACATGTACACAATGCATAACCGCAGAGCTTCACAGTTTAGTAGCCTATAGGAAACAGTCCTCCTCACATGATTCAACATTAGGGTGATATGCTAGAGCAGGTCATGTGGATCAATACATAAGTAAAACCATGAAGACCAGCTGGTATTTGATTTGGATATTCATTCTCACACTGATGATCAGCACTGGTAAGTGGTGAATTTCCATTGAGGGGTTTCCTCCGGGGACTGAGGTTAAAACTAGGTTTTTTAGGAACACAATAAAAGTTTGTTGGAAAAGAAAATATATTGATGTTAATTTAGCCATTCAATCATATCACCTGCAAATTCCAAAAGGTTATCATTAATACACAATGGAGGTTATGAGTAACTTGCATGAGTTTTAATCCATTACCCTCACTAACCCACAACCGTCTCTCCAGCCCGTCAGGAGGTGATGTACATAAAGGGCTCAGAGGGGCAGTCAGTGGATCTCTCCTGTACACCTGAGCAGACAGGTGGAGCCCCTGTCAGTCTCTACCTGACCCACAGGTGTGTCCGGCCTGAGAGGGAGGTGCTGTTCATGGCCAAGGACCGGAGTCCCGGGACGGTGAGGGTTAACCGGCTGTACAAAGATCGTCTGAAGGTCACAGGCGGATTGAACTCTGACCTGCTCAACGTGACCATAGCCCATCTTCAGCGCACAGACACAGGCCTGTACATCTGTGAGTTTGTCTACACAGCTGACCCCTCTGACCGAACAGTCTCCGGCAGTCTGGAATTCTTCCTGTTTGTTGACGGGACAGGTACGTGATCATGATTTGGCTATAGCACTGAGAAGGAACTATCAGTGGTCACCAACCGTGGTACTGGAGAGTTACTGAGAGTGACGGCTTTAAGCCCTGTTCATCTTATGTGTCCACATTCTCATTGGGGGGAATTCCGACCTGAGTTAAATGCAAGTGAATGGAACGTAATTCCCTTTTTATGCACTGTTACCTCCACGTATTCTGACCTTACATTTAAGCATGAGAATAGAATGCTATTAAGGTGTGGCGGAGATGTGTCTACAGATACTCTGCATTCTGACCTTGATTTAGGGATTTATTCCATTTGTAAAGCTTAAGTGTTACAGATTCCGCGATATAAATGTAAAGGTCATTTCCGATTGAGCCGACATATGCAGCGTTTACCGTGAATGCAGTCTGGAATCCCATCACGGACAACTTAAATTTGTTTAGCTAATTAGCAACTAATTAACAACACTTACTACTTTTTAACTACATAGCATGTTAGCTAACCTTCCCCTAACCTTAACCCCAAAACCATAGCCTAGTTAACGTTAGCCACCTAGCTAACGTTAGCCACCTAGCTAACGTTAGCCACAACAAATTGTAATTCGTAACATATCATACGAAATGGATAATGGACATCCACAAATGAATACATACTATACAAAACATATCATACTAATTGGAGTGTCCTGGATTTAGACTTACTATGTATTTGGATAAAAGTGTGTGGGTGTTGATTGTGCAGAGAGTGTGTGTCAGTGCTCCAGCTACCCCCCACTGATCTACACCATCTCTGCAGCAGCTGGCCTGCTTCTCCTCGTCCTCATCTGCCTGTGTGCAGTAGAGTGTGTAAGTAGCCTAATCAACCCGAATCTTACCACCATACCACAACCAAGTATGTTAATGTCGAAATTTAAATTGAACTGTTACTCTCGGAATTACTTCAGTTTATTTTTCAGACACATGATGAACATTGTTTCCACATCTAATTTTAGTCAGGTATAAAGTCATGAGTAAATGTGTCAGTATAAAAGTATGCCTCATATCCATTTCAGGCTAAGCTGAGAAAACGTCATAAAACACAAGCCCCCATCCCCATCTATGAGGAAATGAACAGTGGGTGTCGAGGAGCTGGAAGTGCCCAAAATAACCATCCTGTGCCTACACACCTGGAGGAAACAGAGTCCCCTGTGTACGCCAACCCCCAGGCCAGACAAGCACAGGAGAACCACTACGCCAGCCCCCGGCATATCACTCTGAAGCCCTGAGCGAACCCCTAATGTTTTTTAAAGGGGGAGTGGATGGCAGAAATAACAGTACCAGAGTTTCAGATGTAGATATACATGTTCTAACCCACTGTGACAGGTGGTGGGAAAGAGTTGGACTGTCATCATTGCTTTTTCAAGTGTGTGCAAGATCGTAAACTATTGGTCCCACCTCACCTCTCTTTTCTACAGTGTCAAGGAGTCACCCAACTATGGTTGCCCAACACACCCACCTACAGGATGAGAATGGAAAAGACTGAGAGCTAGTACATAGGTCACTGTGCCTGTATAGGTGTACTAGTGGTGCTGCCCTCAGAACAGGATCTAATAGGGAAAACTCCAATCTGCAAACTAATTGACAAACACCAACATCAAGAACTGACCACAACACTCTTTAACAGACCAGAAAAAAACTGCAATTTTATTAATAGATGAAAGAAGCTCCATAGTTCATGAAAACATTGTTTTCGGTGCATGTCATTAAACAATCACATTCTATGAGGAGAAAGAGATACATTGAGAAAATAAATCATTACAAGCCACTGACTCTTCTTTAAATCTCAGTACAGACATTTTTCCTTAATATTTCAAAACCAAAAAAGGCAAAAAGCAGCCCTAACCCCAAATCCCCGTCCCACCCATCATCCCAACAAAAACAAAATAACTGAATGAAACGACAGAACATACAGATGGGGTGACGGGCACAGTGCTAAAGAGTAAGACGCTCATTGGTTTAGGAATACACAGTATAGCAATGTAGCGCGAGGTCAATCTGAATACACAGCATAGCCATGTAGCGTGATGTCAATCTGAATACACAGTATAGCCATGTAGCGTGATGTCAATCTGAATACACAGCATAGCCATGTAGCGCAATGTCAATCTGAATACACAGCATAGCCATGTAGCGCGATGTCAATCTGAATAAACAGCATAGCCATGTAGCGCGAGGTCAATCTGAATACACAGTATAGCCATGTAGCGCAATGTCAATCTGAATACACAGCATAGCCATGTAGCGCGAGGTCAATCTGAATACACAGCATAGCCATGTAGCGCAATGTCAATCTGAATACACAGCATAGCCATGTAGCGCGATGTTAATCTGAATACACAGCATAGCCATGTAGCGCGATGTCAATCTGAATACACAGCATAGCCATGTAGCGCGATGTCAATCTGAATACACAGCATAGCCATGTAGCGCGATGTCAATCTGAATACACAGTATAGCCATGTAGCGTGATGTCAATCTGAATACACAGCATAGCCATGTAGCGCGATGTCAATCTGAATACACAGCATAGCCATGTAGCGCGATGTCAATCTGAATACACAGCATAGCCATGTAGCGCGATGTCAATCTGAATACACAGCATAGCCATGTAGCGCGATGTCAATCTGAATACACAGCATAGCCATGTAGCACGATGTCAATCTGAATACACAGTATAGCCATGTAGCGCGATGTCAATCTGAATTAAAGAATCCGGATGTTGGGGTCTTGGGGTGGGGGGGTAGGCCTACCAACCAAATAAAAACAGTGGATCCCAAAACCCCTGCATAAAATGTGCCTTGTACCCATCAAAGCCCCCCGCCCCAAACTTGTGCATAGATCATGATCCTTTACAACCAGCTAGTTTTAAAAACATCCTCCAAATAAATCGACTCCAAATAAATCGCCCCTGTTCTTTAATATCCGACATAAGAGAGAATGACAGAGGAAAGAGAGTAATGCACAATGGTCCTTATTCAGTCAGGACAGGACTTCTAAGAAAATACAATAAAGTTTCAAAACATACAGAATTTGCATGTTCTTTCACGGTCATTTTTTTATAACAATCAAAATCAAATGATCATTTTGTTTTTAAATGTAAAGCAATTTTAATAAAAATGTATATAAAGCACTCCATTTTTTGTAAGTTCATTTAAAGCCCATTATTTGGTTAATATGTACAGTGCCTTCATAAAGTATTCACAGCCTTCACTTTTTCCACATTTTATTGTTACTTAGTGGGATTTTTTTGGGCAATGATATACACAATTCTCTCATTTCAAAGTGTAAGAAAAAAATCTATTTGTGCAAAATTCATGAAAAATAAAACACTAATATTTCTTGATTAGATAAGTATTCAACCCCCTGAGTCAATACATGCTAGAATCACATTTCAGTCTGAGTAAGTCTCTTTCCACACCTGGATTGTGCAACATTTGTCCATTTTTCTTTTTAGAATCCTTCAAGCTCTGTCAAATTGTTTGTTGATCAATGTTAGACAACCATTTGTAGGTCTTGCCATTCAAGCAGATTTAAGTCAAAACTAACTCGGCCACTCTGGAACATTCACGGTATGCAACTCCAGCGTAGATTTGGCCTCGTGTTTTAGGTTATTGTCCTGCTGAAAGGTGAATTCCTCTCCCAGTGTCTAGTCTAGTGGAAAGCAGACTGAACAAGGTTTTCCTATAGGATTTTAACAATTACAAGCATACCCATAACAAGATGCAGTGATTGAAAATATGGAGGGACAAAAAGTTTATTGCTTTGCCACATTTTTTGAAGTATTACTTTAGTGCCTTGTGGCGAACAGGATACACGTTTCAGAATATTTTTTATTCTATACAGGCTTCCTTCTTTTCACCCTGTCAATGAGGTTAGTATTGTGAAGTAACTACAATGTTAGTGATCCATCCTCAGTTTTCTCCTGGCATAGCCATTATACGCTGTAATTGTTTTAATGTCTCCATTGTCCTCATGGTGAAATCCCTGAGCAGTTTCCTTCCTCTCCGGCAACGCAGTTAGGAAGGACGCCTGTATCTCTGTAGTGACTGGGTGCATTGAGACACCATCCAAAGTGTAATTAATAACCACCATGCTCAAAGGGATGTTCAATGCCTGTTTTTTGTGTGTTTTTTTTACCCATCTACCAATAGGTGGCCTTCTTTGCGAGGAATTGGAAAACCTCCCTGGTCTTTATGGTTGAATCTGTTTGAAATTCACTGCTGACTAAAGATAATTGTATGTATGGGGTACAAAGATGAGGTCATCATTCAAAAATCATGTTAAACACTATTACTGCACACAGAGTCCATGCAACTTGTGTGACTTAAGCACATTTTTACTCCTGAATGTATTTTGGCTTTCCATAACAAAGGGGTTGAATACTCATTGAATTTAGAAATGTAGAAAATCATAATTCCACTTTGACGTTATGGGGTATTGTGTGTAGGCCAGTGACCAAAAAAATCTACATTTAATACATTTTAAATTCAGGCTATAACAACAAAATTTGGTAAAAGTCAAGGGCTGTGAATACTTTCTGAAGGCACTGTAAACTGCTACGGATTTAAAAACAAAGGATATTTTCTCTCTTTCTGAAATTCATAAGTTTTTCAGTGCTTCATTTTTTTTTATCTTTTTTTTTTCTTCGTACATTAAAATGGAGTGGAGTTGGAACTCTGGAACCCTGGCCTTCCTGAGACAAGATCCACTTTATGTGTGCAAGATAGTGAGCAATTATGTTTTTTTTTTTACAAAGGAAAAATGTAATAAAAATGCACAGGCTTTAGATAGTCCATGAAATCAACATAGAACAAAGATGTCAAAGATCAAATATAACATGACAACACTGTTGGATCCCAGAGTTCTGAAAGTAGCACAATATTAAAATCTTCATTCTGTAAAGTGTTTTTGTTATTATTTTTAAAAATGGAAGTATTTGTCCTTTTCTTTAGTTTTTCCAACATTTTCATACAGTTAATTAATTTTCCTAGAACTTCAGACAAACAACAATGGTTGTAAACCGTCAGTGGCCTTGCAGAAAACAAGCAGACATAACGCACGAGATTTTAACAAAAATGAAACTGAACAAAAGCTAACAAACCAAAAAGGTAGGCACCTCTGAAGTGAGCCTTGTAATCAACCCTCCTTCTGATGTCTTGTCCTTCGGTTTCTCCCTGAATAGACAGGGAGAGCTACAAGTCTCTCTACCCAAACTCTATGGCCACAGGTCTTCAAAAATACTTTTTTTGTAACTTTTTTCAATATTAGTTTTTTTTTGTTGCTTTTGTATACTTTTTAAGTTTATAATCTGAAAAAAATGGTGCAATACTTATACTTAATAATCCATATTTTTTCTTGGATTATTCCACAATGAAAGCCACTACAAGGTATATAAACATATTACAGATTAAAAACACTTATTTTCTTAAGTCCTTGAGTAAACATTTACACGTGAAGTCGCCGTCTGCCCCCAGTATTTTATCTGGCGTTGTTCGATTAGCTTGAGGGGAGGGCTGACACTCAGTGCAACGCTAGAGTCTAATAACAATAAACATCACAATATACTTTGATAAGCCAAAAATAAAACATAAAACTAATATACCGAATAGAAATAAAATGAAAAAGCGGAGATAATTCCCGCTGTAAATCACAGGCTCACAATCGTTTGAAACCTCATACACACGGTCTGTCAAACAGACACATCCATCCACCCACCCATGAATCATACAGTACAGGCAACCTTGTGCAAACACTCAGATACAACAGATGTCATTTAGCCTTTTTTTTTTTTTATACCAATCTTTGTTTTTAACAATCCTCATTTTTCTAATTTAGTTCACTCAGAACAGATATTCTCAGATATCCAGGAAGTGTATGAATGAGACAAAAGTATTACAAAGTGTTCACATTACAATATTGGTGCTTCTTTTCATTCAAGTATTTCTATTCTTTATTTTTGAATTACTCTGATATGTTAATATTAGATTTATCTTCTGGGAAATATACAGAGAAGGAGAATACATAGGGGTAAGGTTGGACCTGGGGCAGAGAGCGGGTTTAGGGTAAAGTGGAAAGAGAAACCTAGCTGTATACATATGCACACTTGGATGTATATACATGTATATAAACTAGCATGTGCATATTCAACCCTTGACGAAGATTTGTTTTCCTCTTGAAATGGGGTCTCTACCCCAGAACCTACTCTGCTCCATGATTGAGAAGCATACTTTGCTTAAACTCCAGTTGCCTTTGAGTCATTTAAAAGGGGGAGATTCTCTTGACTTCCTACACCAGTCATCCATGGTGTATATTGGTGGGTCAATAAGGTGGGGTAGGGGTAGGGGTGGGGGTGGGTAGAGTGACAGGTGGGCTCTCAGTGCTTGTGCTGCACAGAGAATCCTGGGACGCCTCTGAGACTTGACCCCCCAATCCCTTTTTTGTGACCCTATTCCAGTCTGTAGCCTGGGGAGCCCAGCGTGGAGCAAAACAATTCAGGTTTTTCAGAAACAGGCATTTAGTGATTGTTGCTAATGTCACACGACAATGACGAGTAGGAAAAACAACTCTTGGAAGAGGGCCGTTCCCCTTTTAAGACTTGGTACCGAACAACAAAACTGTGAGGTGTGTCCTGGCCCTGCTGATACGGTGGGCCCCACCTGGACCCTAACCCAAAAACCCAGATCTGGGGCAATGTTCTGTGGGTGGTGCACTCGAGGCTGGAGGTCAGAAACGAACACCGCCAACACAGTGTTCCAGAAGAAAGCCCCAGTCAGAGGGCCACAGTTGGGGGGAAAGGCTTGCAGAGACAGAACGAGGCCTCTCAGCCAAGGAGTGCACAGCAAAAAACATACTTTAGGACTTAAAAAAAACTACTTTTTTTTGTACTTTAGTTTCTACTTTTTGTCCCCCCCCCCAAAAAAAAGATAACATGTTTTTGGTTTTATAAAAGGTGTACCCAATGTGACCCATCAACAGTACACACAGACTGCCTGTTTTCTTTTGATAGCTGGGACAAGGGACTGCCTCATATGTCCTGGCCCAAATATTACCCCCTCCTCCCACCCCACATTCCTCCATGACCCATGTGCCTTTAAGTCTAGGATTCAGGAGGAAATGTAGTCTCAAAACTACTGAATCTTGGGAATTGAAGGCTCATTTGACAGCAGAGACAACTCAATGGTAAATGGCAGGGCTGAAGTATATATTTTAGTCCAGTTGGCACATGACACATGAGTAAGGACTCCCAGAAACCCCCATCCCCACCACTCATACCACTCAGCAGGTCATTATTAGTGTTACCTAAAAGCTCTTGAAATCATCACAATGAAGAACTGTACTTTACAGATGTACTTTACACAATGCTAGAGCGCCAACAGGGGAAAGCAGAGTCCACTCGGTGGTCCTCCTGAGGTGTGTATGTATGAGGGATATCAGTGAGACTGAATTACAAACACACCACAGTGATGGGACAGTGGTGAGGGTAGTTGGGAGTCTGCCCAGTGCTGGCTGGTATGAAAAAATGCCAGAGGGGTGGAAAGGAGGGGGTTAGACAATTGGCAGATGGTTGGTGGACTGATGGTTGATGGTTCTGAGCGCGAACCTCTGTCTTTGCATAGAAATCGAGTGCTGCGTCAGTTTATATGGTATTCAGGGTGACGGGATAGTGGTTAGGAGTCTGTCTTTTCATTCTGCCAGAAAGCTCCTAGACAGCCTATGGAAAATAAAGCACCAGTGTGAGTGAGGCCTGACTGGAGTGGAGGATGTGTATGTGTGTGTGTGGAGTGGACAACATGGGGATGGGAAGGGAGAGGCTGAGAGAGAGGGTGGGCTGGGCAGCAGAGGCTGAGAGAGAGGGTGGGCTGGGCAGCAGAGGCTGAGAGAGAGGGTGGGCTGGGCAGCAGAGGCTGAGAGAGAGGGTGGGCTGGGCAGCAGAGGCTGAGAGAGATGGTGGGCTGGGCAGCAGAGGCTGAGAGAGAGGGTGGGCTGGGCAGCAGAGGCTGAGAGAGAGGGTGGGCTGGGCAGCAGAGGCTGAGAGAGAGGGTGGGCTGGGCAGCAGAGGCTGAGAGAGAGGGTGGGCTGGGCAGCAGAGGCTGAGAGAGAGGGTGGGCTGGGCAGCAGAGGCTGAGAGAGAGGGGGAGCAGAGCCGGCCGGGTAGATAGATACCCTCAATCTCACACCTGATCTGACTATACATTAGAACCATTAGGTCCGCTCCTGAACCAAAACACTGACTGTCCAACAACCACACCAAATGAACCACCCCCACTGAGATCTGCAGTGTCCGTATCCATAACATTCCTGTGGTGGGCTGCGTTTGCTGAGGTGCGCGTCGAACCAGAAGTATTTTAGCTTCTGCTTCCGAGCAGTAAGAGCAGGGGACAGGAGAGCAGCTAAACACTGCATGGAGCCTTTGAAAAAACATCCGTAAAAATCATTGTAATCATCATAAAACAAACATCAACAACAGCAAGTTTGACAAAAACTAAAACAACTGGAGATTTTTCCAGATATGAAAATAATAAACCAAAACAATTAAACCAAAAAAACACTTAACACAATTCAAAAACCTCTCCATCTCTGGCTAAAGTGATCCTTGCATGAGAGACAGAGATAGAGGGATAGAGTGGAGGTGATGAACAACAGAGAGAGGGATAGAGTGGAGGTGATGAACAACAGAGAGAGGGATAGAGTGGAGGTGATGAACAACAGAGAGAGGGATAGAGTGGAGGTGATGAACAACAGAGAGAGGGATAGAGTGGAGGTGATGAACAACAGAGAGAGGGATAGAGTGGAGGTGATGAACAACAGAGAGAGGGATAGAGTGGAGGTGATGAACAACAGAGAGAGGGATAGAGTGGAGGTGATGAACAACAGAGAGAGGGATAGAGTGGAGGTGATGAACAACAGAGAGAGGGATAGAGTGGAGGTGATGAACAACAGAGAGAGGGATAGAGTGGAGGTGATGAACAACAGAGAGAGGGATAGAGGGTGGGATAGAGTGGAGGTGATGAACAACAGAGAGAGGGATAGAGTGGAGGTGATGAACAACAGAGAGAGGGATAGAGGGTGGGATAGAGTGGAGGTGATGAACAACAGAGAGAGGGATAGAGTGGAGGTGATGAACAACAGAGAGAGGGATAGAGTGGAGGTGATGAACAACAGAGTGGGATAGAGAGGAGGTGATGAACAACAGAGAGAGGGATAGAGTGGAGGTGATGAACAACAGAGAGAGGGATAGAGTGGAGGTGATGAACAACAGAGAGAGGGATAGAGTGGAGGTGATGAACAACAGAGAGAGGGATAGAGGGCGGGATAGAGTGGAGGTGATGAACAACAGAGAGAGGGATAGAGTGGAGGTGATTAACAACAGAGTGGGATAGAGAGAGGGATAGAGTGGAAGTGATGAACAACAGAGAGAGGGATAGAGGGGTGGTGATGAACAACAGAGTGGGATAGAGAGAGGGATAGAGTGGAGGTGATGAACAACAGAGAGTGGGATAGAGTGGAGGTGATGAACAACAGAGAGAGGGATAGAGGGCGGGATAGAGTGGAGGTGATGAACAACAGAGAGAGGGATAGAGTGGAGGTGATGAACAACAGAGAGCAGGATAGAGTGGAGGTGATGAACAACAGAGAGCGGGATAGAGTGGAGGTGATGAACAACAGAGAGAGGGATAGAGTGGAAGTGATGAACAACAGAGAGAGGGATAGCGTGGAGGTGATGAACAATAGAAGAGAGGGGGATAGAGGGTGGGATAGAGTGGAGGTGATGAACAACAGAGAGCAGGATAGAGTGGAAGTGATGAACAACAGAGAGCGGGATAGAGTGGAGGTGATGAACAATAGAGAGGGATAGAGAGAGGGATAGAGTGTAGGTGATGAACAACAGAAGAGAGGGATAGAGAGAGGGATAGAGTGGAGGTGATGAACAACAGAAGAGAGGGGGATAGAGAGAGGGATAGAGTGGAGGTGATGAACAACAGAAGAGAGAGTGATAGAGAGAGGGATAGAGTGGAGGTGATGAACAACAGAAGAGAGAGGGATAGAGAGAGGGATAGAGTGGAGGTGATGAACAACAGAAGAGAGAGGGATAGAGTGGAGGTGATGAACAACAGAAGAGAGAGGGATAGAGAGCGGGATAGAGTGGAGGTGATGAACAACAGAGAGAGGGATAGAGTGGAGGTGATGAACAACAGAAGAGAGAGGGATAGAGTGGAGGTGATGAACAACAGAAGAGAGAGGGATAGAGAGAGGGATAGAGTGGAGGTGATGAACAACAGAAGCTGGCGCAGTAGTAGTAGTTAATACGAATCGGACAGTTCTGACAGCTGCTCTTGGGCACCAGAAGCCCGGGAGGTCCCTGGGGGAACCAGTCTGTGAGGCTCCCCAGGGATGGAGAGGGGAAGGTGGGGTGAGAGCTGCTGCAGAGGCCTGGTGTGGAGCTTCTATGAAGTCCACCCCCTCCACAGCAGGCAGGCACTCAATGGCCACACGATCATACAGGTTGGCAGGGCTTGTGAAAAAGGTTGCGAGCCAGAGAGAAAATGGCGATCCCCCTGCAGAACATTGCCGCAGCATCTAGTTGCGTCTCCAGACAACAAGGCTAAAGATTTTCAGTCATGTAACAGTGATATTTACTTTGATAGAGTGAAAGGGAAAACAGGCGAGTGCGTCGGGGTCTCACACCCGATAGTGCCCAAAGTCTTTCATTCTTTCTTTCCTTTCCATCCCTTCATTTTGCTACCATTTCAGAAAGGTTCCTGGTACCACACACAGACAGCGAGAAAGGGAAGGTCTAAAATAAAAAAAACAATATGAAAACTGAAAATAGTTTCACATCTGTTACAGTTCATAAAGAGTTACACAGAAGCCACGTTGTAGTAGATTGCTTGTTTTTTTGTTGTTGTTTTTTTCCTAGAGTTTTTCAGTGTCACACGCTTCTCCTCTTCTGATTCGTTGGCATTGAAGTGAAGGAGCTTGACGCTCTTTGCTAAGTGCTATGATAAACCACCTCTTTTTATAAAGCAGTTCTATATTTGTTCCATACTTTTTTGTACCAAATACAACAATGGAAAGAAAAAAATGCATGGTTTCGTCTTATGGGTAAATAAGGAACAAGTCTCGTTTTGGTATAATGCCCCATACACCCCCTTCCTTACCCCTGTGCCCCTCTAGTCCGTCACTGTGAGGCTGAATAACAAGTGCTTGTTGTATAGCCTTGTGTTTCACAGATAAGTAGGTCCAGCCAGCTCACACACCCAGGGGGCATGGATATAGAGAGTCCTTGCTGATTCTGTCTCTGCTCTTGAAAGAGGTTTGTGAGAGAAACCCTTGGAGTACTTGGTGTGGACGGTAGTAGAGAGTAGTCTGTGGCTTATATTGCACGTCACATGAAAGGGTGTGTTGGTGTAAAGGAGAGATTAGTGGACCACGGTAACGACTGAGGTCTTCCACAGTCACAGAAAGGGGGGGAACCAGAGCACAAGTTCGTCCTTAAACGAGTTGAGGTGCATTTCAAAACAAGTGTTTTGATACAGTTCCATAGAGCAGTGGTTACTAGACTTCAACAAGACGGTCATACACACATGTAAACACACACCCCGGAAATATTCACACACTGGAGTCATATTTCTCTTCGCTTATTTTGCGAATGGTTCGGGGAAACAACACTCCTCCATGACAAAAATGGCTTTAAAATGAACAAGGCGAAGATCTTTTGCGTTTGCATCATCAATCCCTTTAAGAGTGGTGGGGACTGAATAATATGCTTGTGACCGCCGAGGATTCCAGTTGAGAGCTGCTGTGGCCTCAGTCTCTTACAAGCACATCCTCTCCCCTCGGTTTTCGCTGGCTCAGAAATGAGTGTGCAATTCTCAGTACGTTTTCTTCAGTAAGTACAGAGTGAGTGAGAATCAGTGAATAAAGGAGGGGAACGAGGCCTGGGGGGAGGTTAAGGCTAGTAATTAGTGCTGAGAAAAAACAAACAAGAGAAATTCCGGACTGGTAGAAAGTTCCGGAACCTTCCCGACAGGAAGGGGATGGGCTTTGGGAATGACGTGTATCTATGGTTTCTCTGAGGTGTGGATTGACTGCTGCCAGGCAGCAAGGGATTATGGGAGTTTTGAAGATGGCAGCTCGTTGTTTGAAGCAGTTAGTCTAAAACACACGTTTCACATGACAAATAGTCTCAGAGTAAAGTTCAAATGTTTCTCTTCCTTTGTTGGTTGAGTCAAAGGCATACTCGTGCTTTTTCGAAAGTCCAAACGTAAAACACTGTAACCAGAGCCTCTCGCCGAACAAATCTAAAATGAAATGTTTTTTTTTTTTTAACAAACAAAAATTGGAAGAGGGTGAGCAGCGTGGACACAGAAGAGTCACCTCGTCCTCCTCAAGTCTGTGCCTCGATCATCCCACCCACACTGATTATCACCACATTGATTTGCTTGGTTTTTGCTCTTCTGTTTGTATACATGTATATATGTAGTACTGTGTAGTATTCTATTCCTCCTTTTTCTAGCATGGAGCTCTGTGACGTGGTCCTACATGGACTCCCCACTCAGCAGGTCCCCAGGCAGCAGCGTGTTGATTGGAGTAGGACTCCCCATGACCCGCCCCTCCTCTCCGCTGGGCGGTCCCCATAGGCTGGAGTACTGGGGCACGCCCCCCCAGAGCAGATCTCCCCCCGTCTTGGCTCCACCTCCTCCCATGCCGCCACTGCTGCCGCCAGAGTTCCAGTGGGGGTGGCCAATGGGGTGCGAGGATCTGGGCCCGGAACCACCCATCCGCGTCTGATTGACACCTGGGTCAGCCTGCCAGCTGGTAGTTGAGGCTAGCTGCTGGCCCTGTGCAAAGAAGCGCTGGACCTCTTCCTCCCCAGCAAACTCTGCCAGGATGGTGGTGTTACCCAGAACGCACCTGGACAGGAAGAGAGACAAACAAAGAGGTGTTATTTAGTTAGCCTCGTTGAAGTGGCCAGTCTCATACACCACATGTGATGCTATTGATACTGGTTCTACCTTTTGTGGAAGCAGGCTGGGCACCCACTAAAAGATCTCTCTAAGTTCAAATTTTTCCAAATTCTAAGCTTTCCAAGTTCTCCCAGTCCTTTCACACCTGACAATTGACATGACTTAAGTGTTTCTGCCTTCGAGCAGTGAGAGGGGCAGGAAAACTGCCAACAACATCTCCGTACATGTGCAGGGACTTCTGGGCCTTGGCGGCCTCCTCCTTGGAGCTGTAGCGCACCAATGCGTTGCCCTGGGTCAGGTTGAGGTGGAATGTGATGAGGGGGCCGTGCTGCATGCATAGCGTCCGCAGGGTGGAGCCGTCTATCTGGGGAGTGAGGTTCCTCAGGACCAACCAGCTACTGGTCCTGTTGGAGCTGTCTGTACTCCATGTGGTAGCTGCTAGAAGGATAGAGGGGGGAGGAGAAGGAGAGAAGAGGGGGAGAGAGAGGGAGGAAAGCTAAATAAACCTAAAATGCAGAATTGCCCTACATCTAACACCATGTTGTCACAATGTCAAATGGATTCTCCAAGGAGCTAGGAAAGTCAGTTAGTAAGATGGGCGGTGGATTCTAAGCAGTAAGCTCCGTAGTTTAGATAAACCACAGTGTCAGTTGATCAAGAGAGGTGCGTTCAACCACAACAAGGCATTCTCGGGGCGTTGTCTAGACCGCCTTGGCTGTACCAAAAGGGTACCTAGTCTCTGCCTGCAAGGCTACAACATACACCTCTAGAACCTGGCCTTTAGTCTGTATCACAACACGTCTAGAATCTGGCCTTAAGTCTGTATCACAACACCTCTAGAACCTGACCTTTAGTCTGTATCACAACACCTCTAGAACCTGACCTTTAGTCTGTATCACAACACCTCTAGAACCTGACCTTTAGTCTGTATCACCACACCTCTAGAACCTGACCTTTAGTCTGTATCACCACACCTCTAGAACCTGACCTTTAGTCTGTATCACAACACCTCTAGAACCTGACCTTTAGTCTGTATCACAACACCTCTAGAACCTGACCTTTAGTCTGTATCACAACACCTCTAGAACCTGGCCTTTAGTCTGTATCACCACACCTCTAGAACCTGACCTTCAGTCTGTATCACCTCTAGAACCTGGCCTTTAGTCTGTATCACAACACGTCTAGAATCTGGCCTTAAGTCTGTATCACAACACCTCTAGAACCTGGCCTTTAGTCTGTATCACAACACCTCTAGAACCTGACCTTTAGTCTGTATCACAACACCTCTAGAACCTGACCTTTAGTCTGTATCACAACACCTCTAGAACCTGACCTTTAGTCTGTATCACAACATCTCTAGAACCTGGCATTTAGTCTGTATCACAACACCTCTAGAACCTGGCCTTTAGTCTGTATCACAACACCTCTAGAACCTGACCTTTAGTCTGTATCACAACACCTCTATAACCTGACCTTTAGTCTGTATCACAACACCTCTAGAACCTGACATTTAGTCTGTATCACAACACCTCTAGAACCTGACCTTTAGTCAGTATCACAACACCTCTAGAACCTGGCCTTTAGTCTGTATCACAACACCTCTAGAACCTGACCTTTAGTCCGTATCACAACACCTCTAGAACCTGACCTTTAGTCTGTATCACAACACCTCTAGAACCTGACCTTTAGTCTGTATCACAACACCTCTAGAACCTGACCTTCAGTCATCTTCTACTCTAACTGAACATTTATGAGGGCTGCAGTTTTTATGGCAAGCACAACAAATACACTACATTTTTTGGAGAGTAAGACAGCTGTTACATGAACTTCATAAATGATCAACTGAACATGCACTGGTTGGACCAAAACCCAGTCAGTCAATTCATTTATCCAGTCAGTCAGCAAGTCGCCATCCTCCCCATCCAATTACTTAACAGCTAATCAAATAGACTCTGACTATTTGCATTGACCCCCCCTTTGTTTTTACACTGCAGCTACTCACTGTTTATTACCATGCATAGTCACTCTACCCCTACCTACATGTACAAATGACTGTGACGGTGTGTCGGTACCGGTTCCTCCTGTACATAGCCTCATTATTGTTATTTTATTGTGTTACTTTCAAAAATATATATATTTTTACTTTAGTTCATTTAGTAAATATTTTCTTAACCCCATTTTGTTAAAACTGCATTGTTGGTTTTAAGCATTACACAGTTAGGTCTATGCCTGTTGTATTCGGCACATTTGACAAATATAATTTGATTTACCCGAGGAGTAGGAGCTGCTCCAGCCTTGGGCCAGGCCCAGGGAGTTGCCTCCCCAGGTGGAGGAGTGCTTGGTGGGGTTGGTGAGGCCCGGGGGGGGCCGTGTGGGGGCGGCTGTGTTACTGCGGGGCCCCTGGGGGACCTTCCACAACTCATGGGACAGAGAGACCTGGGAGGGGTGGGAGATGGGCCCCGGGGACCAGGTGGACTTCATGTCCGACAATTTACCTGAAAGAGAGAAAATAAACACATTGATTGCTTGGCAACAATTGGAGATACTTGGCATTCTTCTATCAACAACACACAGGGAACTAAACAACCCAAACCACTAGTCAGAATAATACCCTGGTAGAGGGGTTGTTGACGGTAGAGCAGAGCAATCATTCTGCTTTTCCTGGATGTGTTGAAACAAAAATGGGCGTAAACACAGCTAGACTTCACACACACACAGTCCCAGACTGCACAGTAAGGAGTACAGCACAGGGTCAGTCTCAGTCCATGTCTCACAGTATGGGACAGATCAGGAATACAGCTAGACTTCACACACACACAGTCCCAGACTGCACAGTAAGGAGTACAGCACAGGGTCAGTCTCAGTCCATGTCTCACAGTATGGGACAGATCAGGAATACAGCTAGACTTCACACACACACAGTCCCAGACTGCACAGTAAGGAGTACAGCACAGGGTCAGTCTCAGTCCATGTCTCACAGTATGGGACAGATCAGGAATACAGCTAGACTTCACACACACACACACACACACACACACACACACACACACACACACAGTAAGGAGTACAGCCCAGGGTCAGTCTCAGTCCATGCCTCACAGTATGGGACAGATCAGACCAGGAACACAGATAGACTAGAACTATACTAAGATATAGTATATACAACCTCCTCCCAGTTCCCCCCCCATGCTACACACAGGGGTGGGGATACATCAACACCACCAGAGACATCAACACTGATGGGGGCAGGGGGACAAACTAGCTCAAAGCGGAAGTCACCCCTACCCACAGATCTAGGACCAGATTATCATATCACCTGGTCCTAAACATAACCACGGGGAATATGGTAGGATATAAGATTTGACCCTGAATCAGCGGTTAGAGGCGACTTCCGCCCACTCCGACAAACTGTGTACCTGGGTCGTCCGTTTCCGGGGACGACAGACTGAACGAGCTAGAGTAGGCACTGACTGGCCAATCGGTGGAGGGGGGCAGGGCCTCGTTCTGAGATGAGGTGGGGGAGGAGCCTATGGGGGCATGGCATCCAGCAAAACAAAAACAGAAGAAGGGAATGGAAGAGAGAGAGAATCTAATAAAGAAACAGAATAAATGAAAGTGGATGACTGAACAGCTGTGGTGCTCTGTGGCTGTGTGATAGGGGAGAGTTCAAAGTGTTGGGAATTAGATGAGTGTAGATATACGAGTGTCAGATTGTACATGCAGTTAATTAAAGAAGCAGCAGGACCAGAAGAGAAAAAGCAGGCTCCTCCAGTGACTGAACTGTTACAGATAATCAGTCTCCCCAACCCATTGGGATACATTGCAGACACAGTATCTGATTTAGCCCGTAGCAGTTTTCTTTGAATGATTCAGGTCATCTCAGACCCCCAGCTCTCCTCTCCCCCTCAAGACCAAGTCTACCAGAGGGAGAGCACCGTCATTACGTATGTATAGGACCACTTAGAACATGAACACTCCCCTCCCTCCCGTCCTTCTCCCCCTCCCTCACCCCCTCTGTCCTTCTCCCCCTCCCTCCCTCACCCCCCCTGTCCCTCTCCCCTCCCTCACCTCTCCTGTCCTTCTCCACCCCTAGCTCCCCTGTCCCTCTCCACCCCTAGCTCCCCTGTCCCTCTCCACCCCTAGCTCCCCTGTCCCTCTCCACCCCTAGCTCCCCTGTCCCTCTCCACCCCTAGCTCCCCTGTCTCTCTCCACCCCTAGCTCCCCTGTCTCTCACCTCCCCCGTCTCTCACCTCCCCCGTCTCTCACCTCCCCCGTCTCTCACCTCCCGTCTCTCACCTCCCCTGTCTCTCACCTCCCCCTCCACCCTCCTCATCTCCCTCACACTCCCTTTCTGCTTCCCTTGTCCTCCGTCCTCACCTCCCCTGTCTCTCACCTCCCCCTCCACCCTCCTCATCTCCCTCACCCTCCCTTTCTGCTTCCCTCGTCCTCCGTCCTCACCTCCCCTGTCTCTCACCTCCCCCTCCACCCTCCTCATCTCCCTCACCCTCCCTTTCTGCTTCCCTCCCCCTCCGTCCTCACCTCCCCTGTCTCTCACCTCCCCCTCCACATCTCCCTCACCCTCCCTTTCTGCTTCCCTCGTCCTCTCCTCCGCTGCGGTCTCTCACCTCCCCCTCCACCCTCCTCATCTCCCTCACCTTCTGCTCCCCTCGTCCTCCGTCCTCACCTCCACCCTCCTCATCTCCCCCTCCACATCTCCCTCACCCTCCCTTTCTGCTCCCCTCGTTCTCCGTCCTCACCTCCACCCTCCTCATCTCCCTCACCCTCCCTTCCTGCTCCCCTCGTCCTCACCTCCGCTGCGGTCTCTCTGCAGGTAGCGGTTGACGTCCTGGATGTTGGTGTTGATGGTGGGGCCGCTGGGCACGCTCCCCGGGGTCATGTTGGGGTCGTTCTCCGGGTCGATGTTCTGCAGGCCCTTCCAGGGCACGCCCGGGCAGAACTCTGGAGGAGGAAGTGATTGTGCAGGAAGTATTACAATTGTCATTCCTCTCATTCATTTACATGACTACCTGGTTCAGTAATGTACAAAATACAAAAGGTGGTGCTTGCAATGAAACTAATTCTCTTGAAAACAGAACTCATCTGGCTACATTAGTCCCATGATCATCATATTAGGTGAATGGGTTTTGGCTGGACAGTAAGCAGTCACTGTAGCTGTCCAGAACTGTTTCCCACCATCCCAGTCTAACTAGCCAACTAACTGACCTGGAGGCCAGGTGATGTTGGCGCCGTTGACCATCTTGTCGTTGGGGCTCTTGCCCTGGCTCCAGCTGTCTGGGGGCACCAGGGGGTTGGTGGGGGACTCGGAGACAGGCATCATGCCGTAGGGGCTGTACCCATCCTCCATTTGGGGGGGCTTCCCGGGGGGGCCCAGGTTGGAACCTGCCAGAGACAAGAGGGGAACCAGGAAGTTGGTTAAGTACAATATAAATTAGAACTAGAGAATGAAATACTTAGTCAAGTTTAATAGAAACCAATACAGGAGGGGTTAAATGCAGAAGACACATATCAGTTGAATGCATTCAGTTGTACAACTGACCAGGTATCCCCTTTCCCAGAACATATAGTAGCATTGAGATGGAAATTACAAGGTTCCACTTGAAAACTCAAGAGGACAACTACGTTCTGAAGCTGCCAACTGAGTGTCATACACCATGGTCCTTTCATATCCCCCAGTTCTACTCAGTCCAGCTCAGTAGAGTTCATTAAATCTTTATTGTCCCAACATTGGGCAATGGTGTCAACAGTCTGTACCGTGCTTGTTCAGGTTGGGCTCCAGAGAGGATGAGCCTCCAGAGAGGCTGTCCATGGAGTTGGGGTGTGTCCACTGGGAGAGGCGAGACTGGGGCTGGGGAAGCTCCTTCATGGACAGGCCTCCCACCTCTATGCAGGTTACATTCATGTTCGGATTCAGTCCAGCTGGGAGAGAGGCAAAGAGACAGGCAGAGAGAGGGAGACAGGCAGAGAGGGGGAGACAGGCAGAGAGGGGGAGACAGGCAGAGAGGGGGAGACAGGCACAGAGGGGGAGACAGGCAGAGAGGGGGAGACAGGCAGAGAGGGGGAGACAGGCAGAGAGGGGGAGACAGGCAGAGAGGGGGAGACAGGCAGAGAGAGGGAGACAGGCAGAGAGAGGGAGACAGGCAGAGAGGGGGAGACAGGCAGAGAGAGGGAGACAGGCAGAGAGGGGGAGACAGGCAGAGAGAGGGAGACAGGCACAGAGGGGGAGACAGGCAGAGAGGGGGAGACAGGCAGAGAGGGGGAGACAGGCAGAGAGGGGGAGACAGGCAGAGAGGGGGAGACAGGCAGAGAGAGGGAGACAGGCAGAGAGAGGGAGACAGGCAGAGAGAGGGAGACAGGCAGAGAGAGGGAGACAGGCAGAGAGGCAGGGAGGTAACACCAGACAAAACAAGTCAATAAAGCATTAAAGATGAATCACTCGTTTCTTGTTTTGCACTTTGTTGCTATGGTTCTTTATATAACTACAATCAATCATAATGCCCTTGCCACAGGATATCTGTTAGACACTGAGCAAGTCCCAACAGCTGTATTTGAACACAGACAGATATTGACCAGAAAGATGATCTGTTTAGAAAGGGCACACACAGGTCTGGGACCTGTAACAATGATGACATTCCCAGTCCCTGTCCTGCTATCAATAAATCAAATGTATTTATAAAGCCCCTGTTACATCAACAACTGTCCCAAATTGACAAGAGCCCAAAGAGCAAACAGAAGCACAGTGGAACTACTACAGTGGTGAGAACAAGTATTTAATACACTGACGGTTTTGCAGGTTTTCCTACTTACAAAGAGGTCTGTAATTTTTATCATAGGTGCACTTCAACTGTGAGAGACGGAATCTAAAACAAAAATCCAGAAATCACATTGTATGATTTTTAAGTAATTAATTTGCATTTTATTGCATGACATAAGTATTTGAAAACCTACCAACCAGTAAGAATTACTTTTTTCTTTAAGAAGCCCTCCTGTTCTCCACTCGTTAACTGCACCTGTTTGAACCTGTTACCTGTATAAAAGACACCTGTCCACACACTCAATAAAACAGACTCCAACCTCTCCACAATGGCCAAGACCAGAGAGCTGTGTAAGGACATCAAGGATAAAATTGTAGACCTGCACAAGGCTGGGATGGGCTACAGGACAATAGGCAAGCAGCTTGGTAAGAAGGCAACAATTGTTGGCGCAATTATTAGAAATTGGAAGAAGTTCAAGATTACGGTCAATCAACCTCTGTCTGGGGCTCCATGCAAGATCTCACCTCGTTGGGCATCAATGATCATGAGGAAGGTGAGGGATCAGCCCAGAACTACACGGCAGGACCTAGTCAATGACCTGAAGAGAGCTGGGACCACAGTCTCAAAGAAAAACATTAGTAACACACTACGCCGTCATGGATTGAAATCCTGCAGCTCACGCAAGGTCCCCCTGCTCAAGCCAGCGCATGTCCAGGCCCGTCTGAAGTTTGCCAATGACCATCTGGATGATCCAGAGGAGGAATGGGAGAAGGTCATGTGGTCTGATGAGACAAAGAGCTTTTTGGTCTAAACTCCACTCGTCGTGTTTGGAGGAAGAAGAAGGATGAGTACAACCCCAAGAACACCATCCCAACTGTGAAGCATGGAGGTGGAAACATCATTATTTGGGGATGCTTTTCTGCAAAGGGGACAGGACGACTGCACCGTATTGAGGGGAGGATGGATGGGGCCATGTATCGCGAGATCTTGGCCAACAACCTCCTTCCCTCAGTAAGAGCATTGAAGATGGGTCGTGGCTGGGTCTTCCAGCATGACAACGACCCGAAACACACAGCCAGGGCAACTAAGGAGTGGCTCCGTAAGAAGCATCACAAGGTCCTGGAGTGGCCTAGCCAGTCTCCAGAACTGAACCCAAAAGAAAATCTTTGGAGGGAGCTGAAAGTCCGTATTGCCCAGCGACAGCCCCGAAACCTGAAGGATCTGGAGAAGGTCTGTATGGAGGAGTGGGCCAAAATCCCTGCTGCAGTGTGTGCAAACCAGGTCAAGAACTACAGGAAACGTATGATCTCTGTAATTACAAACAAAGGTTTCTGTACCAAATATTAAGTTCTGCTTTTCTGATGTATCAAATAGTTATGTCATGCAATAACATGCAAATCAATTATTTAAAAATCATACAATGTGCTTTTCTGGATTACAGACCTCTACATGCTTTGTAAGTAGGAAAACCTGCAAAATCGGCAGTGTATCAAATACTTGTTCTCCCCACTGTATGTGTTGTGCACATTGTGGAACAGAGTTCCCACTCACAGAGAGGGTAGGGGCTGTAGGAGTTTGGGGACGACTGCTGCTCTTTGGTCTGCAGGTCGGGTAGGCCCGGAGCCTGGGGGTGGCCTGGGAACAAGTCCAGGGCTGATTTGCCTTGGCCGTGGTGCAGGCCGGAGGAGGAGAGGGAGCCGAGGGTCTGCTGCTGCTTCATCAGCAGGGCCTGGGCCAGCTGTCTCTGGTGCTGTTGGATCTGCTGCTGCATGTTATTGATTGTACGTGCAACCTGCAGGAAGAGGAAGTGACATTAGAAAGAGACACAAAGCTGGTGGTCAGTTTATCTGTGAGCCAGCAGAGAACACAGGAAAAAAGTTCAATGGGACAGTTGCTCGAGAGAAGGGCAAGTATAGCCCCTTATACATACATCTGCTTCTACAAGGGATTAACCACCCAGGTTCTCAAATTCACCAGGCTAGGAACCCAGGTATGTCTGCTATAGTAGGATGGTAAAACGTTTGGGTTTTACCCCAGTATGAGGCCTGGCCGGGTTCAGGATCAGTAGATATGACAGGCAGAGCTGGGTGAAACTAGTGGGCTGTATCTGAGAGGGAGGGACACAGAGGGACACAGAGGGACACTCACGTGCTGCTCCTGCTGTCGGATGGGACCAGAAACATTACGCTGCGCCTGCAACATCTGCTGTTGAATTTGTAAACGCTGGTACGCCTGCAGAGGAATACACGTTTACACACAAATCCACAGACACATATGTACAGAAATATGCACGTGTGCGCACACACACACACACACACACACACACACACACACACACACACACACACACACACACACACACACACCATTTTCTAGTTGCTACAGAATGCGATCAGTCAAAACCCAAGGGTTTTTCACATCTCTAAGGCAACGAGGCAGTGGAGAAGTGTATGATATAAGCGTGTACAGAGTGTATCTGCATAGTGTTTATATGGAGGAGTCCTAAAGTAAACTGAGAGGAGACCAGATGAGGACTCACCAGTTGCAGCTGGTATAGTTGGTTCAAAAGGGTCATATGTTGAGGGTTTATTGGTGAGGTTAAAAGTGCAGGATTCAGACCAATGTTTTTTGCTGCAAACTGTAAGAGCTGTGCTTGAACCTGGACAAGAGAGAGACCAAAAGATTTGGTTTTAGAAACCATAAACTAAGTACGAGAAAAATGGTAGACAGGACTGAGGCGCTTATGCACGTAAACTATGCTGAGGGGAGCTGAAAAATGTGTGTGTGTGTGTGTATGATTCTATATATGATTGTATGTGTGTGTGAGTGAGAGGAGATACTTGGAGGGGGCTGAGAGGTGTGTGGTATTCCCCAGGTCGTATTCATTAGGCACTAAATACGAGACAATGAATCCAAACAAGGATCCCTCCCTACCTGAACTTGTCTAATAACAACCTCTCACTTTCACTGTCCGTTGAAAACCGTTTTACAGTTTTCCCATAATGAATACAACCCTGGTCCATGTTGTGTGTGTGTGTACCTGAGGGGAGAGAAACTGAGGCACTTGAGCGCGTAGACTAGGCTGGGAGGAGCCGAGAGGCGGCACTGACGGCTGAGGAGGAGGCTGCTGCATGGCCCGGGCTTGTGCTGCACCGCTACTGCCCAACATTCCACTCTGCATCTGAGAGGGAGGAGAGGGAGGTGGAAACCAGGGTGGAACAGCATGATGATAGGGACCCACTATTCTGCACTGTTGAGGAAGAACTGCAAGTCTGCATGTCTCTGAACCGTTTACAGCCACGTGACCAATAAACTTTCATTTAGATTCATAAAAAGTCCAATGAGATTTAACAGGCTAGACAAAAGCCCAAAATCTAAACCTAAATACAGGCTCCCTCTAGCTCTGTCTGTCCCCTGCCAGTCCGTCCGTCCGTCCATCGATCCATCTCCCTCTCTGCCTATCAGTGTGCCAACCAGTCCTCTCTGCCTATCAGTGTGCCAACCAGTCCTCTCTGCCTATCAGTGTGCCAACCAGTCCTCTCTGCCTATCAGTATACCAACCAGTCCTCTCTGCCTATCAGTATGCCAACCAGTCCTCTCTGCCTATCAGTATGCCAACCAGTCCTCTCTGCCTATCAGTATGCCAACCAGTCCTCTCTGCCTATCAGTATGCCAACCAGTCCTCTCTGCCTATCAGTGTGCCAACCAGTCCTGTCTGCATATCAGTGTGCCAACCAGTCCTCTCTGCCTATCAGTGTGCCAACCAGTCCTCTCTGCCTATCAGTGTGCCAACTAGTCCTCTCTGCCTATCAGTATGCCAACCAGTCCTCTCTGCCTATCAGTATGCCAACCAGTCCTCTCTGCCTATCAGTATGCCAACCAGTCCTCTCTACCTATCAGTATGCCAACCAGTCCTTCCTCTTCTCAGACTCCTATCTTCTCCTAGCAGTCTGTCATTCAACTCCACATTACCCCCAATTCTGCTTATGGCACCTGCCTGTTGCCTGTCTGCTGTCTAAACCCCACATAGCCGTAGACAGTGTGCTGCCTACCTGTCTGTTGTTCAAGTTTTGCATGGCTAGGCCCTGTGGGCCGCCCAGGCCCTGGCTGGTTAGAGGCAGGGAGGGGAGTTTCAGGCCGAGGGGGCCGGGGGAACAAGGCATAAACGGTGAGGAGGTATGGACGTCCTCCACCAGGCTACCAACACCGTCCTGCGCCCACACAGACAGCCACAGAGGGAGAGCGTCACCATTACACTCTCAATGGGTGGATACATAGAAACTGAACCTTGCCCTGTTCAGAACAGAATCTGTCCCCTCATAACTAGTGAAGAATAGAACAAACACACTATTGAGTGAGTTACACAACAGTGTGATGTACAGTATTATATTGTTAGCTTTTTAAAAATATATATTTTTTGATTCCTTGATAAGTTATTTTCCATGGTTCCCCAGAACACTAGTCTGCCCTGACTATACAGCATCTTCTCATTGAAGAACCCATGGACAATATAGGAGTGTGTGATGTTGGGGAGTGGGTCAGGGGTCATTACCTTGTCGAGGAAAGGGGAGCGATCTGAGGAGGACTCTTTGGAGTGGAGGGGAGGCCGGCAGCCCATTGGCCCCTTGTTGATCAGACAGTTGTAGTCGGACATGCCCATCCCCCGCCTGTCCAGCTCTGTCTTCTTCTCCAACAGAGCACCTGAGAGAGACAGAGTAGCGAGAGTAGTGACAAACAGAGAGCAGTGAGAGAACACAGGGATATCACCAACACTGATACAGTCAGTGACAGTAATATGGACTGCATCAGGAACAAGGAGTTAACAGAGTGTATTGAGGACTGTGAGAAGAGACTTACTCATGGCCTGGTCCAGGTTCATGCTGTTCCTCTTCAGAGCCTCCTCGGCTGGATCTCTCTGGACACACACACACGAACAGCTGTCAGCAGAAATATCTCACAAACATGCATGTGTACGTGTGGTCCTGTGTGGCTCAGTTGGTAGGAACATGGAGCTAGCCACGCCAGGAAGGGGGGTTTGATTCCCGCGGGGGTTTGATTCCTGCAGGGGTTTGATTCCCGCAGGGGCTACCAAAATATATGCATTCACTGTTGAATTAAAGTGTCTGCTATATGGCATGTAATATTATTATCAGATTTCTATGTATACAGATCGCATCAGTGTGGAGTTTGACTCCAGAGGTAGTAGCAGGTAGCAGCACTCACAGGGAAGCCCATGTCTGTCAGCTGCTTGATCAGGCGATTCATGATCCAGGCTTCCTCCTGCTTGCCAGGAATCTTCCCCTTGGGTGGGGCCTTCCTGGGTCTGTTGCCCCAGGAGTTGCTCTCCTGGGAGGCCTGGCTGCTCCACATGTCCCCGTCGTCAGGGTCCCACTGGCCCCCAGACAAACCCATGTCCTCCCCCCCACCGCCACCCCAGCCGTCTTGCATAGATTTGGGGGCTGCAGAGGGAGAGGAGGAAATGTTGTGTTACTATATTTTCAAATTCATTTTCATCCACAACGTTTTAAGTCACCAGCTGCCACTGATTATGACGTAATATTTTTGTATTGGTTCTGACAGTGGAGTATTTGTATTGGTTCTGACAGTGGGGTGTTTGTATTGGTTCTGACAGTGGGGTATTTGTATTGGTTCTGACAGTGGGGTGTTTGTATTGGTTCTGACAGTGGGGTGTTTGTATTGGTTCTGACAGTGGGGTGTTTGTATTGGTTCTGACAGTGGGGTATTTGTATTGGTTCTGACAGTGGGGTGTTTGTATTGGTTCTGACAGTGGGGTATTTGTATTGGTTCTGACAGTGGGGTGTTTGTATTGGTTCTGACAGTGGAGTGTTTGTATTGGTTCTGACAGTGGGGTGTTTGTATTGGTTCTGACAGTGGGGTATTTGTATTGGTTCTGACAGTGGAGTGTTTGTATTGGTTCTGACAGTGGGGTGTTTGTATTGGTTCTGACAGTGGGGTATTTGTATTGGTTCTGACAGTGGGGTGTTTGTATTGGTTCTGACAGTGGGGTGTTTGTATTGGTTCTGACAGTGGGGTGTTTGTATTGGTTCTGACAGTGGGGTGTTTGTATTGGTTCTGACAGTGGGGTGTTTGTATTGGTTCTGACAGTGGAGTGTTTGTATTGGTTCTGACAGTGGGGTTTTTGTATTGGTTCTGACAGTGGGGTATTTGTATTGGTTTTGACAGTGGAGTGTTTGTATTGGTTCTGACAGTGGAGTGTTTGTATTGGTTCTGACAGTGGGGTATTTGTATTGGTTCTGACAGTGGGGTGTTTGTATTGGTTCTGACAGTGGAGTGTTTGTATTGGTTCTGACAGTGGAGTGTTTGTATTGGTTCTGACAGTGGAGTGTTTGTATTGGTTCTGACAGTGGGGTGTTTGTATTGGTTCTGACAGTGGGGTGTTTGTATTGGTTCTGACAGTGGGGTATTTGTATTGGTTCTGACAGTGGGGTATTTGTATTGGTTCTGACAGTGGAGTGTTTGTATTGGTTCTGACAGTGGAGTGTTTGTATTGGTTCTGACAGTGGGGTGTTTGTATTGGTTCTGACAGTGGGGTATTTGTATTGGTTCTGACAGTGGGGTATTTGTATTGGTTCTGACAGTGGGGTATTTGTATTGGTTCTGACAGTGGGGTATTTGTATTGGTTCTGACAGTGGGGTGTTTGTATTGGTTCTGACAGTGGGGTATTTGTATTGGTTCTGACAGTGGGGTATTTGTATTGGTTCTGACAGTGGGGTATTTGTATTGGTTCTGACAGTGGGGTATTTGTATTGGTTCTGACAGTGGGGTATTTGAATTGGTTCTGACAGTGGGGTGTTTGTATTGGTTCTGACAGTGGGGTATTTGTATTGGTTCTGACAGTGGGGTATTTGTATTGGTTCTGACAGTGGGGTATTTGTATTGGTTCTGACAGTGGGGTATTTGAATTGGTTCTGACAGTGGGCTACTTGTATTGGTTCTGACAGTGGGGTATTTGTATTGGTTCTGACAGTGGGGTATTTGTATTGGTTCTGACAGTGGGGTATTTGTATTGGTTCTGACAGTGGGGTATTTGTATTGGTTCTGACAGTGGAGTGTTTGTATTGGTTCTGACAGTGGAGTGTTTGTATTGGTTCTGACAGTGGGGTATTTGTATTGGTTCTGACAGTGGGGTATTTGTATTGGTTCTGACAGTGGGGTATTTGTATTGGTTCTGACAGTGGAGTGTTTGTATTGGTTCTGACAGTGGAGTGTTTGTATTGGTTCTGACAGTGGAGTGTTTGTATTGGTTCTGACAGTGGGGTATTTGTATTGGTTCTGACAGTGGGGTATTTGTATTGGTTCTGACAGTGGGGTATTTGTATTGGTTCTGACAGTGGGGTGTTTGAATTGTCAGTTGATTTAGACTTATTTTAGTATAGCACAGCCATGCACTGGTAAAGTTCATAAAGAAAGACTATTGGAGAATACATTGTGTATTCAGCCTGCCACCAGAGGTCAGTGTAGCTGCATACTAAATAGGGAGTCAATTTGTTATGAGCAATTTTATTTCCATGACTGATCAAAAGGTGTTTTCTCATGGCTTTCCTGTTCCTCTGCAGCAGACATACGGTGAGCAATATGTTCAGAACATGGAAACGCAATAAAATCACAGTATCAATTCATATTACACATAGGACATGTATTGTGATTCTCATGATTCCATCAGCACGCAATGTAGCCTGCAGGTAGCCTAGAGGTCTAGTGTCTGCAGGTAGCCTAGAGGTCTAGTGTCTGCATGTAGCCTAGAGGTCTAGTGTCTGCAGGTAGCCTAGAGGTCTAGTGTCTGCAGGTAGCCTAGAGGTCTAGTGTCTGCAGGTAGCCTAGAGGTCTAGGCTACCTTGCGTAGCCTGCCGGTTGTTGGTTTGAATCCTCGAGCCGACTAGGTGCAAAATCTGTTGACGTGCCCTTGATCAAGACACTTAACCCTAATTGTTACTGTAAGTTGCTCTGGATAAGAGCGTCTGCTAAATGACTCAAATGTTAAACATTTTGTAATGTCATGAGGTCCCAGCCATTGTGAAAACATCAGCAATTTCAATTAATCAGGAAAAATCTGATCTAATCTATAAAAAGTACTAGAGTCCTTCTCACCTGGTTTGCAAGGTGCAGATCCAAGGGGTGGGTTGCCCCGTCTGTAGGGTTCAGGGCTGTTGTCACCCACACCCCAGCCCCCATGGCTCCCGGTGGGTTTCCCCCAGGCGGAGGTCCCGTTGTCCACGCTGACCAGAGGGGGAGCAGGCTCCCCCCAGGAGGGCTCTGGTTTGGGGTGGGCACTGGAAGGCTCCCCCCAGCCTAGGAACAGGATGACTTTGAGGGCACACGTGGATTGGATAACAGTACAGAGAACAACGGACCCAAAACAAACTCTTGCTCTGGAACCTTAGGTCCATTTTGTTCACATGTTATAGGTCCAAAAGGCTCCTTATCAGTTTCTACCCCCAAGCCACAAGACGGCTGAACAATGAATCAAATGGCTGCCCCTCTGTTTATTATCTATGCATAGTCACTTTACCCCTACCTACATATTACCTCCACTACCCCGTACTCCCACACACTGACTCGGTACCGGTACCCGCGGTATATAATCTTGTTATTGTTACTTTTTTATGTACTTTTCTGAAGCAAATATTTACTAAATTAAGTCTTATTTCCTTAAAACGGCACTGTTGGTTAAGGGCTTGTAAGTAAGCATTTCACTGTAACGTCTACACACACCTGTTGTGTTCAGTGCATGGGATTTGTTTTTGATCCTACAGGAGAAACCCCTGCACTGCCATTCATACACCTAACAAAATGCATGTATTGTCAATTTCAACATTGTGTGCATCCTTGTTCTAAATCTAAGTTTAAACAGTCACAGTGTAACAAAAACATAGAAGAAAATCATATTGCTAAAATGTACCATTCCTAACCTTTTCCTGGTTTCTACAATGCCCCTTTATGCAGGACAGGCTGGACCTTGGCCAGTCCAGGACAGAGGAGGCTGTTTAACTCTTGGCCCTGTCTGTGGTAACCAGTTGGCCTGGCTGAAAGTCAGGCAGCCCCATCTCTGCCTGTGCCAGTTTGTCTATTGCTCCAAGAGGTCTACTTCCTGGATCAGATTTCACTCTCTCAGTTATGATTATCTCCTCATCTCCTTTCCGTCATGACCACTGATGTTAAAGAAATCAATAGCTTGTCATTTTAAGTATCAGGGTTATGTGGGAAAGGAGTGAAGGAAACTAAAGACATATTTCAGTGTATACTGTATGGACACAAAACTTGTATTGTATTATTGTGTGTTGCATGGTTGATTGTGGTGCATAAAAGAGCAGCATATGGGGCAGTGACTAGCCAGAACCAGCAGGGGATCTAAACTCTCCCTCTCTCCCCCTCCTCCGCTCCCTCTCTCCCCCCTCCTCCTCCTCCTCTCTCTCTCCCACTCTCCTCCTCCTCCGCTCTCTCTCCCACTCTCCTCCTCCTCCGCTCTCTCTCCCTCTCCTCCTCCTCCGCTCTCCCCCCCTCCTCCTCCTCCGCCCCCCCCCTCCTCCTCCTCCCGCTCGCTCTCTCTCTCCTCCTCTAACTACTGACAGATGGTGGTTACTCCTATAATCACACACTTCCTCCACAGCTCAAACGTTTTGTGGCTCCAATCGCTATTTTCACAAGCCGGGTTAGTAAACAGCATTCTTGGGCTTCCTCCGCCACGTGTGCCCACGTGAGGTTGCCACAGTTACGCACACAGATGGGGGCGCCCGTGTTGTTGTTGTGAAATCAGAGGAGAGCGAGCTTCAGAGAAGTAAAAGGGGGTGGGGTCAGGGCGGGCTGGCATCGCTTTCGCCAATTTGGTTCTTCATTTAGATGGAAATCTAAGAGGCGAGGTTTTACCTTTAAACGGATCAACGTTTTGGAGCCAAGCATGTGTTCGCTGTGCGCCACCTAACAAGATGTTGTGTTGTCATAGGTAGAACAGACAACTATTTCCTTGTTCTTGTGTGTTCACAGTATAATAACAGTTGATTGAACTGCAACAACGGTTTTAAGATGCCGCTTTTTAACAAAACAACAAATCTTTATCAGGCCTGGCACAGTGAATTCATTCTGCCTGTTAGGTTTGTAAAACCCACAACACTGTTCTCCTCCCATGACTACATGTACAAAACGTAAACCCAACACGGTTCTCCTCCCATGACTACATGTACAAAACATAAACCCAACACGGTTCTCCTCCCATGACTACATGTACAAAACGTAAGCCCAACACTGTTCTCCTCCCATGACTACATGTACAAAACGTAAGCCCAACACGGTTCTCCTCCCATGACTACATGTACAAAACGTAAACCCAACACGGTTCTCCTCCCATGACTACATGTACAAAACGTAAGCCCAACACTGTTCTCCTCCCATGACTACATGTACAAAACGTAAGCCCAACACGGTTCTCCTCCCATGACTACATGTACAAAACATAAACCCAACACGGTTCTCCTCCCATGACTACATGTACAAAACGTAAACCCAACACGGTTCTCCTCCCATGACTACATGTACAAAACGTAAGCCCAACACGGTTCTCCTCCCATGACTACATGTACAAAACATAAACCCAACACGGTTCTCCTCCCATGACTACATGTACAAAACGTAAACCCAACACGGTTCTCCTCCCATGACTACATGTACAAAACGTAAACCCAACACGGTTCTCCTCCCATGACTACATGTACAAAACGTAAACCCAACACGGTTCTCCTCCCATGACTACATGTACAAAACGTAAACCCAACACGGTTCTCCTCCCATGACTACATGTACAAAACGTAAACCCAACACGGTTCTCCTCCCATGACTACATGTACAAAACGTAAACCCAACACGGTTCTCCTCCCATGACTACATGTACAAAACGTAAACCCAACACGGTTCTCCTCCCATGACTACATGTGCAAAACGTAAACCCAACATTGCAGGACGCTTCACAACTTCATAAGACTCCTGATCTAAAAGCTAGATGGCATTGTCAAAACACAAGATTATCAAGGACACAATCACAGTAACACTATAAGCAGTCCATTCATAGAGTATGTCTTCTCACCTGGACCCATGAGGGGTGGTCTGCTGTGTGGTGGAGGCGCAGTCTGGTGAGGCATGGCTGTGTCCATTGGCCCACTGTTCTGGCCTGGGCCCTGGGGGTTGTGGCCCCCATGGCTCTGGAGGGGTGGTGGGGGGCCGTGGTAGGTGTGATGTGGTGGGTGGTTGTTGTTGTTTCCAGGGGGGCATGCGGGGGCGTTCCCTGGGGGTCTACCTTGGGGTGGCCCTCCTCCCCCAGGGTTGTTCTTGTCCCAGAGGTTGACCGTCTTGTTGTAGGCGCCCGGGTCGCCCCAAGCCGAGGTGCCGTCGTCAATCTCCATCTTGCGTCGGATGGAGGGTGGGGAAGGTTCCTCCCACCCTGTGGGCTCTCCTCCTGAGGGGTCCTGCTTGCTCCCTCCTCCTCCCCCGTTGCCCTCCCGGCCTGATACACTGGGCTTCACGGGGCCAGGGCCTCCCCAGGATCCCATGCTCCCTTCTCCACCTCCTGCCCCGCCCATGCTCCCTCTAACTCCTCCGCTATTGCCGTTGGAGCTCTCCTGGGGCTTGCCGCCCCATCCTTGGGCAGGGCAACTTGGGCGCTGCTGGGCCATCGCTGGCTCCCCCCAGCCTCCACCAACATTTCCCCCCATCCCCGGACCAGGTTTTCCCCAGCCTCGGTTGCTCTCTTTCCAGCCTCCTGCTCCTTCTCCCTCCCAGGGAGGGTTGGTGGTGGGACTGCTCTTCTTGCCATCTGCAGGCTCTCTCCAGTCCCCCCCTCCTCCATTGCCCCCTCCTCCAGCGCTGTTGCCCCAGCCGCTGTGGGGCGGCTTGGGCCCATCTCCCCAGCCCTGGGGCTTGGGGGCCTTGCCGTGGGAACCATCCCAGCTTGAGGACTTTTCCTCTGGAGCACCCCAGGACTGGTTCCCAGCTTTGGGCATGTTGGGGCCTGACCCGGGGCCTCCTGGTGGGGGGTTCCCCCAGCCCCCAGGACCGTTGGGGGGATTCTTGCTGCTCGGTGGTTCACCCCAGCCAGAGCCGGGTTGGCTGGCTGGAGGCTTGGAACCACCCCAGCCAGGGGCAGCCTGAGGACCAGGCCCGGGACCCTCGCTCTTGGGGTCAGCCCGATGAGGGGGTCCGTGGCTGGGGTTGGAGGGCCCTTGGGCTGGCTCGGTGGGAGTGTTGGGGCCGGAGCCTCCCCAAGAGTCCGTCCCGGCAGCATCTGCCTTTCGTTGGGTGCGTGCCGCCTCCTCCATGTCCCAGGACGTGTGCTGGCGGACGGGGGTCTGGCCCCAGCCTGTGTTGCACAGCACCCTGGGGTCCAGGTCAGGGGCTGGGAGCAGGGGGGCAGGCTCATCCCTGGACGACCGGTCCTGTCGGAGGGAGTGTCCCTCTCCATCCATGCCCTCGCTGCTGCCCTCGCTGGCCGCCGTGGTGCTAGGGGCTCGGGTGCTCCAGGATCTGGCCTGCTGGGGAGGAGAGCTGGGGGCGTCCCAGCCCCCCTGGACCTCGCCAGAATGCTGCTTCCCCCAGGCGTCTCTGCTGCTCTGGCCTCCCCAGCCTCCAGAGGTTCCACCACCACTGCTTCCATGGCTCCCCCAGCCCCCGGCCCCAGAGTCCCAGCCCGAAGGCTCCGCGGAGGAGGCGACTGACTTGGAGTCTCCATTGTTGCCCCAGACGGTGCTGCCATCCTCTCCATTGACCAGCTGGGAAGCTCCAGGAGGAGGCTGGCCCAGGGAGCCCATACCTCCGGAGGGGCCACTCCAGCCGGACACGCTGTGGATAGGGGGCTCCTGTTGCTTGCTAGTATGATTTGGTCCGTCAGTGTTAAGGTTCTGAGGTTCTGAGCTGAAAGACACATTCGTGGATGAGGATGGGTGTGGCTCAGATGATTCTCCCCAGGAGCTGCCTCCCCCAACCGGAAGGTTGCCGTTGGTGCCCCCCACCATGGATCCTCCTCTGATGCCGTTCCCCTGGGCGTGAGAGGTGCCTGGCGGGTTGCAGAGGTTTGGAGGGGGTTGAGAAGAAGGGGGTTGATTGGGGTTGGCTCCCCCTGAGCTGCTTGCCCCCGCTCCTCCGCCCCCGTCGTGCCCCAGAACGGGCCAGGCCGAAGGGTTGGCATTGGGGTTCAGGTTCAAGTTGGAGGTGGTGGAGGAAGAGGAGCCCCAACCCCTGCCTCCTCCTCCTCCCATTGGGCCATCACTCTTCCCCTCCCCACCCCCGACAGAGGAGGACTGAGGAGGGCCATGGGGGGAGGGACCGGGACCAGATCCCCAGCCCCGATTGGCTGCTCCTTGGCTGGAGGCCATGCCGACCGTGCCTGCCCCAGGGTGATTGGCTGAGCTGCCGGGCCCAGAGCTGGCTCCTTTGCTGCTGGGGTAGTTGGCAGGAAAGTGGCCTGTCTGGCCGTTGGCCCCCGTGGCCATGCTCATACTGCTGCTGCTGGCCGGGTCAGTGTCCGAGGGGCATCCTCCTGTAGGGCCCTGGCTCTGGCTGCTGCGGGAAATGGAGGGCCAGGCCTCGGTGTCGCTCTCGTCGATGATCACTGTATCCCAGCCACTGTGATTGGCCGACGCTGAGGCGGAAGTGGCACTCCGATTGGCTGGCTGGTGTCCCCAATGGGGATTCTCATAATGGGCTCCCGGGCCACTCTGTGGGGGCAGCTCTGTTGGATGAGAGAGGATGGAGAGAAAGAGAGGATGGAGGGAGAGAGAGGGAGAAAGGGACAAGGTTAGTTTGTCTTCATACCTAGAAGATAACATGACAACAGTTGGCATCTAAACATATGCCAAGAGTGTGCAGAGCTGTCCTCAAGGCAAAGGGTGGCTACTTTGAGGAATCTCAAATGTAACATATATTTTGATTTGTTTAACACTTTTTTGGTTACTACATGATTCCATATGTGTCATTTCATAGTTTATGTCTTCACTATTATTTTACAAAGTAGAAATTAGTAAAAATAAAGAAAAACCTTTGAATGAGTAAGTGTTGAAAACTTTTGACCGGTAGTGTATATGCCAAAATGTTCCCAAACTGGAGATTTAACCGATGATGGAGGACCCTTCAATTCTGGCTTCTGGAGCCCACCAGTCCCCATCTACACAGTTCCCGGCTGCGCCTCACAAAAGGATAGTTTTAAAATCAGCCAGTTAAGATTAGAATTTCGATTACAACGTGCGCATAGGCTGTACTTGTTTTAATAGCCTACAATGTTTATTCAGCTCAAATTTACTCACGAGGCGATGGCATACAACTCAGTGTAGGTATAGGCTAGTGTTTTTATTGGTTTTCTGTATTCATTTCAGGTTCACAGTACTGACCGAACCGAGGTCCCCGTACAGAACAGTTCGGTGCGAATACGCCACTGCGTATAACTAACTATAAGTTAAGTAAAACTATAAGATGTCATTTGGTTTGCTAACTTGTTAGCTAAGTGGCTCGATGTTAAGATCAAGCTTCTTGGTTACAGCAGAGACATTCAATCCCCTCCTGGATCAAGAACCCGGTTGCCTAAATGATTTTGTGTGTCATTATTTTGATAACTAAATAGCTCCCCCTTGTGTGCACTTCTGGTAATACAGTATACCCCGGTATGGTACAGTATGACAATCTGTCTACTGTCCAACCCTGGTTGAAATGTTGTGGGAGTTCTGTTTATTCTGCATATTTCCAAATACCCCGGTATACAGTATTAACGGTATATCACCCAAGCCTAGTAATCGCAACAGCTTTACCCTAGTTGCAGCCATCTTGGAATAAAGTGGGAGGCCTAGGTGGAGTCCACCGGCAGATCCGAAGACACCCATCCTCAGTCCTAACCCTTGACCCCTTGAGTCCTGCAGTTCAGCCTCAGTCTGGTCCTGACACCAGCTTCACAAACATTTGGCTCGACTGATAACCACTCTGCCCTGGAGTGTATTCGATTAGGTGAAACACTTTACATTTGTTCCGGCATCATTGTGATGTGTACAGCTGATATGACAAACACAAGTACCTAAACTACACAATACAACATTTATATCTGAATGTTTCGTAACGTTGCACCCCTGCTGTACAGAAGATTGCCTCCCAGTCCCCTCAAATCGCTCTACTGCCTCTACTCCTCAAACCCAAACAGTAGGATTTCTTTCTCTTCCAATAAAGAAACCACTGCTGAGAGAGGCTTGGGTAACAACAGTTCTAGAACTATCCCCTGAAGCAGCTTGGTGCATAAGAAGTGAGTCAGTCCAAAAGCCGTGGTAATCACTCTGCCGCCGCGTCAGTTCCCTCTCGTTGTTTTGGGTGTGCCTCCACATGCATGTGTGAGCGGAACGGACTGCACACACACAGCGTCTGCTTTTGTCTGATCTTTAAATGGGGAGAGATGCTGTTTGTCTGCAAGCTTTTGCTGGCTGTCTGTCTCTCACTCTCTGCAGAGCTTAGGCTTCTTCCAATGATTATATACAAATGGAAAAACAGAAAGAGAGGGAGGGAGAAAAGGGCAGTGTCTCAGACACAGCGGTGTGGTTTCTGTGGTGTAGTACAGGACGCCATTTTATCAAATCTGAACCAGAGCCAAAAACGCTCAGAGCTACAGTCTGTATCTGTTTCTCTCTCTCTCTTCCTGCAGCACGGTCGCTTCTCTGAAAAAACACACTAAAACTATCCTCATGAAGATATTCATCAGAATGTCATCTGTCGCTGCTGGATGTTTTCCGTTGCAAAATCGTACTTATCTTAGTACTTGCATGCATTTAAAGGCAATCGCGCACTACAATGCACAACGCAGTGAAAGACGCCCAGCGAATAAAGAGAAAGAGAGGGGGGATCACGGGCGAAAAGCAGGAACACTACCTGAGGAGAGGTACCTTCCGACCATGGTGAGCGAGCGCTACGTTTGGAGCGAAGCGGTGGCGGCGCAGGCGGCCATCCCCGTGTGTCTCTAGTCTCAATATGTCTGCTCGGCTCGCCAGGGCTTTCAGAGGCTCATTTTTGAAATACTGCCAAGAAGCTGCGAGCTCTCGCGGCATGAGAGAGAGAGACACACACCCTCCCCCCTCTGCTCTGCTCCAGCCTGCTTTGGCTTGGCTAGAGCCATCCTGCCCCTCTCTCTTTCTCTCTGGCTTTATTTAGAACTCCGCTCTATTCCTATCCATGGAGAGAGGATATTCTCTCTCAGAGAGAGTAGGGGCAGGCGTAGAGGGTTATGGTTAAAGCCGAGAGCATTTCATTGTGCACTCAATCCGCTCGCTCACGAGAGAGAAAAAACGAAACAAAAGGGAGATTCCTTTTTGCTGCCTCCCTCCCTCCCGCTTTCATGCTTTTGGAGTCGTCACTAAATGTTTAGCCAGGACCACTCCATTTACATTGAGCACAGCCTGGCCACAATGGGAGCCTCTCCAAAAGCAGAAGAGAGGAAGAGTTTTTGCTGCATCGTTGAGTGTACAGGAATGACACTCAAATGTGCACACACATACGCAGGAAAACATACATGTTCACACACACACTCAGACAATAACACGCATCGACACATGCAGGTATGCAGACACATTCTATGCACATATGCATCCAGATACATATGCATGTACACATATCATATGCATGTGTGTGTACACACACACACACACACACACACACACACACACACACTCCTCCCCCTCCTGCTTCACAATGATTTCCTATAGTATGCTGGCAGATGACGCAAAAACTGCTGTTGTGTGACGTCCCAAACAGAGACAGACTAGTCTGCAGCGGGACTACACAGCACATACCAGAGCAGCTCCCTGGAACGCAAAACAGACACAGTTTGGCCCGGAGAAACACTACCACTTCAACGGCTGCATGGAAAACAGCATAAACACATGAAATGAAGCTCACATGGAGGTGGGCAGGAGGCCAAGAAGAGCTAAATGTCTGTCTTTACACAGTGAGGTCTGGAGTGACGGAGTGAGGGAGAGAGAGATAGAGGGAGGGAGGAGAGAGATAGAGGGAGGGAGGGAGGGAGAGAGAGATAGAGGGAGGGAGGGGAGGAAAGGGAAAGCATGGCAAAGACAGGGAGAAGAAGAGAGAAAATTAGGTAGAGAGACAGCAGAGAGGAGGGGTTAGAGAAAAAGAGAGCTAAACAGAGGAGGAGGGGCAGGCCGCTACCGGGCGCTAGCTAGAGGCAGGCCGCTACCGGGCGCTAGCTAGAGGCAGGCCGCTACCGGGCGCTAGCTAGAGGCAGGCCGCTACCGGGCGCTAGCTAGAGGCAGGCCGCTATCGGGCGCTAGCTAGAGGCAGGCCGCTATCGGGCGCTAGCTAGAGGCAGGCTGCTATCGGGCGCTAGCTAGAGGCAGGCCGCTATCGGGCGCTAGCTAGAGGCAGGCCGCTACCGGGCGCTAGCTAGAGGCAGGCCGCTACCGGGCGCTAGCTAGAGGCAGGCCGCTACCGGGCGCTAGCTAGAGGCAGGCCGCTATCGGGCGCTAGCTAGAGGCAGGCCGCTATCGGGCGCTAGCTAGAGGCTTGCAAAAGAGAAGCAGTAACAGCAGCAGCTCCTAAACTAACTGAAGGTGGGTATTGTTTACAAACGAACCTCTACTGCTCCAACACACAATACGTCCAAGTCCCACCAGAAGAACAGTGGTTCCTTATGTGGAAACCCAGGCCCCAGCCTTTTCCACTGTGTGTGTGGTGTGTGTCAACGTGCAGTGAGGTCATCAAAGACTCTCTGATTGGTGCTTTGTGTATAAATAATGCCCTTCATGTAAACTGTCTGGATGGCACTTACCCAAACCTCCAATCCACTACCTCGCTGCCGTTTCCCAGAAACGCGGACGGATGGTGAATTGCAATCTCAGCCTAGACATTGCTGTTGATAAGGTTTTTGTTTAGTAGTTTTTCCTTTCATTATGTTTCAACAAGTTGGGTTTGTAGGGTGAGAGTGTGAAAGTGAGGGAGATGAGGAGAGGAAGAGAGTGTGAAGGTGAGGGAGATAAGGAAGAGAGTGTGAAGGTGAGGGAGATAAGGAGAGGAAGAGAGTGTGAAAGAAAGTGAGAGCAGGAGGAGAGCTGGATAGTCACAGTCAGCACAGAGAATGAGAAAAAGTGGAAGAGAGAGTGAAGAAGAGATGGATGTGTTAGTCAGATCTCAGCTGGGTTGGTCCAGGCATAATGAAGACCCCCGGGGGCAGGAGAGGAGAGGCTTGTAGAGAGAAAGACGGCTGCTCTTTCAATCCTTCCAACCAGACACACACTATTACTTACCATACACACACACTGCTGCACCCCCACCATCAAACCTCCTCTACCATTCCCATGATTAGCCTACAGTCTGATGACTATTGGCCCATAGAGAAACAATATTAGATGAAAACATGTTCAACTGAATTGTGTGCTGTCCTGTCAACACACTCACCCTGAGTAAGGCACAAGCCCAGTACGCTATAAACAAATGTAACCCAGAAAAGCTGCAACTTCGAGTGGCAGACTTTATTCAACATCATCTTGATTATAGAAGAGCAACAAACATTGGGTCTGAGACGAAAACAAAGCAGGCCATGCAAACACGGAGATTACCACAACAAACTGTAATGTGGGTAAATAACTGATAGTAGAAAATGGCAGCATTACATACAGCAGGGACGTCCTTGTATTGCTTTGACTACTATGAAGTAGAGATAGCTGGATGTTTGTCTCAGTTTGTTCAAGGCCACTGAGTCTTGTATTGTTGACCATACCTGTTCTAATAGATTCAGTGGAGTACAATCTATAGATAGAAATCTGAAGAATAGTGCTGAGACAAAGGACTATTGACTAAGCCCCAGGTGGCACAGGCCTTCTAATAATAAAGTAACCACCATGCAAGTAGTGTGTGTGTGTGTGTGTGTGTGTGTGGAGCCCGTCACTGTACCGTCACAAAACGTTTAGACGGGCAGAGGGGAGGGGGCAGTGTGAGGGAAGACAGATAAGGTCTTACACAACAACCTCCACTGTGTCCCTGTTCTCCTGTTGTGTGTGTAGACGTCGTGACGTAAATCTGGCGACACCACTGGCGGCCATTGGGCAAGCTGGGTCCTCAGCTCAACGAGAGGAGACACCAACAGACAGACTCTAGGATGGCAGCCTATCGCTGGGGTCCTACAGCTTCCAGTGTTATGCAGTTGTTTCAGCTTGCTCTTGATAAAATAAGAATCTGGTAGATGACTCCTACACTGTAGAATTGTATTGAGTATCATTGGGATGGAGCTTAGTGCATAGGCGTTAATGCACAACAACCCTACTGCTAAAATATGTAAAGGTAACACTTCTATGAGTGCTGTTATCAGGACACAGCCATACTTTAAAAAGCAATGCAAAACGCCCTCATAAAAGCCAACTACAGATGTAGGATCTCAATTTGATCACCCTGTTGCAGGACAACAGATCAACCGCTACGAAAATGTGCATTAATTATAATCCATATTTCCTGTTGCTGCAAGACTATTTTCCTGCTGTAACAAACATCCTCAAATTAAGATACCTCGATTTTATTACATTCAGCCTTTTCTAAAATTGAATAAATAGTTTTTTCCCTCATCAATCTACAGACAATACCCCATAATGACCAAGCAATTTTTATTTTATTTATTATTATTATTATTATTTTTAACATTTTTGATAATTTATAAAAAAAGTGAAAACTGAAATATCACATTTAAATTCACTACCGTTCAGAAGTTTGGGGTCACTTAGAAATGTACTTGTTTTTGAAAGAAAAGCACATTTGTCCATTAAAATAACATCAAATTGATCAGAAATACAGTGTAGATGTTGTTAATGTTGCAAATGACCATTGTTGCCGGAAACATAGGCGTATAGAGGCCCAATATCAGCAACCATCACTCCTGTGTTCCAATGGCACGTTGTGTTAGCTAATCCAAGTTTATCATTTTAAAATGCTAATTGATCATTAGAAAACCCTTTTGAAATTGTTAGCACAGCTGAAAACTGTTGTTCTGATTAAAGAAGCAATACAACTGGCCTTCTTTAGACTAGTTGAGAATCTGGAGCATCAGAATTTGTGGGTTGGATTACAGGCTCAAAATGGCTAGAAACAAAGACCTTTCTTCTGAAGGGTCAGATCAGTCTAAGGACATTTCTAAGTGACCCCAAACCTTTGAACGGTAGTGTTCGTACTCAGACCCTTTACTCAGGACTTTGTTGAAGCACCTTTGGCAGTGGTTACGGCCTCGAGTTTTCTTGGGTATGATGCTACAAGCTTGGCACACATGTATTTGGTAAGTTTCTCCCATTCTTCTCTGCAGATCCTCTCAAGCTCTGTCAGGTTGGATGGGGAGTTTTGCTGCACAGCTATTTTTAGGTCTCCCCAAAGTAGAGGTTGACCAATTAATCAAAATGCCCGATTAATAAAGGCCGATTTCAAGTTTTCATAACAATTGGAAATCTGTATTTATGGACAATTTTTTTTACACCTTTATTTAATCTTTATTTAACTAGGCAAGTCAGTTAAGAACACATTCTAATTTTCAATGACGGCCTAGGAATGGTGGGTTAACTGCCTTGTTCAGGGGCAGAACGACAGATTTTTACCTTGTCAGCTCGGGGATTCAATCTTGCAACCTTACAGTTACCTAGTCCAATGCTCTAACCACCTGCCTCATTGCACTCCACAAGGAGCCTGCCTGTTACGCGAATGCAGTAAGCCAAGGTAAGTTGCTAGCTAGCATTATTAAACTTATCTTATAAAAAAAATCAATCAATCATAATCACTAGTCAACTACACATGGTTGATATTACTAGTTTATCTAGCGTGTCCTGCGTTGCATATAATCGATGCGGTGCGTATTTGCGAAAAAGGACTGTCCTTGCTCCAATGTGTACCTAACCATAAACATCAATGCCTTTCTTAAAATCAATACACAGAAGTATATATTTTTAAACCTACATATTTATCTAAAAGAAATCCAGGTTAGCAGGCAATATTAACCAGGTGAAATTGTGTCACTTCTCTTGCATTCATTGCACGCAGATATGCAAGTTTGGGCCACCTAATTTGCCAGAATTTTACGTAATTATGACATAACATTGAAGGTTGTGCAATGTAACAGCAATATTTAGACTTATGGATGCCACCCGTTAGATAAAATACGGAATGGTTCCGTATTTCACTGAAAGAATAAAAGTCTTGTTTTCGAGATGATAGTTTCCGGATTTGGCCATATTAATGACCTAAGGCTCGTATTTCTGTGTGTTATTATGTTATAATTAAGTCTATGATTTGATAGAGCAGTCTGACTGAGCGATGGTAGGCACCAGCACGCTCGTAAGCATTCATTCAAACAGCACTTTTGTGGGTTTTGCCAGCAGCTCTTCGCAATGCTTCAATCATTGCGCTGTTTATGACTTCAAGCCTATCAACTCCCGAGATTAGGTTGGCGTAACCAATGTGAAATGGCTAGCTAGTTAGCGGGGTGCGCGCTAATAGCGTTTCAAACGTCACTCGCTCTGAGACTTGGAGTAGTTATTCCCCTTGCTCTGCATGGGTAACGATGCTTGGAGGATGGCTGTTGTCAATGTGTTCCTGGTTCGAGCCCAGGTACGGGCGAGGATGACAGACGGAAGCTATACTGTTACACTGGCAATACTAAAGTGCCTATAAGAACATCCAATAATCAAAGGTATATGAAATACAAACGGTATAGAGAGAAATAGTCCTATAATAACTACAACCTAAAACCTCTTACCTGGGAATATTGAAGACTCATGTTAAAAGGAACCACCAGCTTTCATATGTTCTCATGTTCTGAGCATGAAACTTAAACGTTAGCTATCTTACATGGAACATTTTGCACTTTTACTTTCTTCTCCAACACTTTTTGTTATTGCATTATTTAAACCAAATTGAACATGTCTCATTATTTATATGAGGCTAAATTGATTTTATTGATCTATTATATTAAGTTAAAATAAGTGTTCATTCAGTATTGTTGTAATTGTCATTATGACAAATAAATAAATAAATAGTCCGATTAATCGGTATTGGCTTTTTTTGGTCCCCCAATAATCGGTATCGGCATTGAAAAATCATAAATCGGTCGACCTCTACTCCAGAGATGTTCGATCGGGTTCAAGTCCGGGCTGTGGCTGGGCCACTCAAGGACATTCAGAGACTTGTCCTGAAGCCACTCCTGTATTGTCTTGGTTGTGTGCTTAGGGTTGTTGTCCTGTTGGAAGGTGAACCAGTCTGAGGTCCTGAGCGCTCTGGAGCAGGTTTTCGTCAAGGATCTTTGTACTTTTCTCCGTTCATCTTTCCCTCGATCCTGACTAGTCTCTAAGTCCCTGCCGCTGAAAAACACCCCCAAAGCATGATTCTGCCACCACCATGCTTCACCGTAGAGATGGTGCCAGGTTTCCTCCCGACGTGACGCTTTGCATCAGCTTGGTTTCATCAGACCAGAGAGTCTAGTTTCTCACGGTCAGAGTCCTTTAGGCGCCTTCTGGCAAACTCCAAGCGTGCTGTCATGTGCCTTTTACTGAGTGGCTTCCGTCTGGCCCCTCTATCATAAAGGTCTAATTGGTGGAGTGCTGCAGAGATGGTTGTCCTTCTGGGTGGTTCTCCCATTTCCACAGAGGATCTCTGGAGCTCTGTCAGAGTGACCATCTGGTTCTTGGTCACTTCCCTGACAAAGGCCCTTCTCCCCCGATTGCTCAGATTGGCCGGGCGGCCAGCTCTAGGAAGTGTCTTGGTGGTTCCAAACTTCTTCAATTCAATAATGAGGAGGCCACTGTGTTCTTGGGGAACTTCAAATGCTAAAGAAATGTTTTGGTACCCTTCCCCAGATCTGTGCCTCGACACAATTGTGTCTCGGAGCTCTACAGACAATTCCTTCAACCTTGTTCTCTCTGATATGCACTGTACTTATAAGGTATCTATTTATTTTTAATACATTTTCAGAAATTTCTTTGAAACCTGTTTTAGTTTTGTCATTATGGGGTATTGATGATTTTTTTTTATTTAATCAATTTTAGAATAAGGTTGGAACGTAACAAAATGTGGGAAAAATCAAGAGTAGGAATACTTTCCGAATCCAAACATAACACCGTTGATTGTGTGTAGGGCTGTGACGGTGTTGGAAGTTGAGGTTAGGGTCATTTGCCAAGTCAACCAGGATTAGAGCATAGACTTCACTATTACCATTACACTATCATCAATCGCATTTCAATTATTATTATTATTCAAGTTATTATTACCTCTAAATTAAGTCTAGTATTCCAATTAAGAAATGTCAGATTTTCAATACCAAAATGTGACAATTTAACACACAGGCTATCAGAATCAAAAGAAATGTGCAAATTTCAGTGTTTTGATACACTACGTTACTGGTTTGTGTGTCCATTTTGTTTCAATGTTACTGTTGTCTTAGACCTAAAAAGCCCTATGTAAAAAGGGGAGGTCACAATTCTATTTGTACATGGATATGCTTCTTAATTAATAAACATATTTGGAACAACCCAATACACTTCACTATAATCATGGCATTTCATTATTATTATTTAGGTTACTTATAAATATTAAGAGAAGACCCCCACAATGAGAGAAATAATGTAGGCTAAGCGACTGAAAATAGGCCTTTTACAAGAATAAATCATGACAGGAGCATATGATTCTTATTAGATGGATTCCAGACAGGAAACTTCAGCAAACTTTCTGAGTGGACATATAGGCCAGTAGAGAGAGAGAATCAGCGAACTCACACACACCACTGTAAAAGGACCCGTCAATCAAAGCCACCAGTATGTCAGTCAAGAGCAAATATTTCTCCCTTCCTTAAAACATGTTAAAAAACCTAGGCCTACCATAGGCTTTCTGAAAGTAGGTTATAAGATAATGAATTGGCAAGGAAAGTATGAAGAGGAGAAACAGATGTGATTGTCATACTATCATTAAAATAGCAGCAAATAAAAAGGCTAAATGTCCATAGCCTATTTATCAGCGTTGATTAGTCTATAAAATTAAGAAACGATTCTGTATCAAATTATACCATGCCAGGTTGGAGAGGACGGGCACATTATAGGCCTCAGAGCCAGAACAACCTTGTCGACTGCTGTTGAATAATGAATAAATAGTCAGACACATCCAACCTTTTTAAAAAGATAAGAGTTATTCATCTACTAGCAGGGAATGATAAGGTGCAGTGTAGGCTAGAACACCAGCACTTCTACACCCCGGTGCATCGAGAGGTTGAGCTGCTGAAGCATCAAACAACCGTTGGAAAGAGGAGACGTAGACACTTTAATAGACTAAGTCAGCAAAACAATTGCTTATAGTCATTAGTAAATACTCCCGCTATTAAGCCAAGTTGATCTACCTTATAGTTCATCTTAAATATTTCCCCCCAAAATGATTGTATGCCTAATTCCATGGTTGACCGTTATTGATTTTATTTGACATATTTCATCCATAACTGTCAGGGTTATTCAATTACCGTCACAGACGTATTTATGTGCATTTTACACTGACTGTTCTTTCTGATGCATTTGGAGCGGCAGGGTAGCCTAGTGGTTAGAGCGTTGGACTAGTAACCGGAAGGTTGCAAGTTCCCGAAATCCCCAAGCTGTCGTTCTGCCCCTGAACAGGCAGTTAACCCACTGACTTGCCTGGTTTAATAAAGGTAAAATAAAATAAAAATAAATGTGTAATAATTTGGGGTAGGTGCAACATAAGACAAAAAAATGACAAGGTTTGAGTGAGAGGACTAACTGGTGTCTCCAAGAGCCCACACCTCTCTAAAGCCTGCACAGTAAGTCATTTCAATGCACTTTTCTGACTGAAAGAAGAGTCTTCAACAAAAAGGTGCATTTTGTTTTTAGCTCTCCTAGCTGTGCTGTTGAGGAACAAGCACACTTGGTGTTTTGTTTGGAATACAGGCCTGCATCCCTGCCATCACACAATTACAGTTGTTGTTTACGTGATCCAAGGCAGTTCATAATGTTGGTGAACATAAGTGCATTCAGATGCGTGGTCTGTGGCAAATGTTGTCCACAATACAACAAACACAGGCTCATTGTGTTCAGGATAACCCAGGGTAAAACACCAGGTAATCTTGTAACTGTACATCAAATACAGCCATCATAAATGTTGACACTGACATGGACATGGAAATGTGTTGACACTGTATATTCCATTCGTTTTATGATATGGAAGTGTGAAGTGCACATTTGGACTCCCGGGTGTTTGGCTTGCTTGTATGACATCAGTGGTATTTATTATAATCCTTAATGTCTCATCTTTCAAAAGTACTGTACATCGAGTCCTCTTAATTTACTCAGACAACAAAACAATGCTGGAGGGATGGGGGAAACTTAACCCACTGTTCCTGGGCCGTCATTGAAAATAAGAATTTGTTCTTAACGGACTTGCCTAGTTCAATAAAGGTAAAATAAAAATACGCTATTGTCCGGTTGAAATATTATCGATTATTTAGACAATTGACAACATGAGGATAAATTCTAAACATCGTTTGACATGTTGAGGAACTTTACCGGTACTATTAGGATGTATTCGTCTGCATGTTTTGACCTCCTCGGAGCCAGTGGATTACTGAACAAAACGCACCAACAAAACAGAGTTTTTGGGATATAAAGAGGGACTTTACCGGTACTATTAGGATGTATTCGTCTGCATGTTTTGACCTCCTCGGAGCCAGTGGATTACTGAACAAAACGCACCAACAAAACAGAGTTTTTGGGATATAAAGAGGGACTTTACCGAACAAAACGCACCAACAAAACAGAGTTTTTGGGATATAGAGGGGCTTTATCGAACAAAACGCACCAACAAAACAGAGTTTTTGGGATATAAAGGGGGACTTTATCGAACAAAACGCACCAACAAAACAGAGTTTTTGGGATATAGAGGGGCTTTATCGAACAAAACGCACCAACAAAACAGAGTTTTTGGGATATAGAGGGGCTTTATCGAACAAAACGCACCAACAAAACAGAGTTTTTGGGATATAGAGGGACTTTATCGAACAAAACGCACCAACAAAACAGAGTTTTTGGGATATAAAGAGGGACTTTATCGAACAAAACGCACCAACAAAACAGAGTTTTTGGGATATAAAGAGGGACTTTATCGAACAAAACGCACCAACAAAACAGAGTTTTTGGGATATAAAGAGGGACTTTACCGAACAAAACGCACCAACAAAACAGAGTTTTTGGGATATAAAGAGGGGCTTTATCGAACAAAACGCACCAACAAAACAGAGTTTTTGGGATATAAAGAGGGGCTTTATCGAACAAAACGCACCAACAAAACAGAGTTTTTGGGATATAGAGGGGCTTTATCGAACAAAACGCACCAACAAAACAGAGTTTTTGGGATATAGAGGGACTTTATCGAACAAAACGCACCAACAAAACAGAGTTTTTGGGATATAAAGAGGGACTTTACCGAACAAAACGCACCAACAAAACAGAGTTTTTGGGATATAAAGAGGGGCTTTATCGAACAAAACGCACCAACAAAACAGAGTTTTTGGGATATAAAGAGGGGCTTTATCGAACAAAACGCACCAACAAAACAGAGTTTTTGGGATATAGAGGGGCTTTATCGAACAAAACGCACCAACAAAACAGAGTTTTTGGGATATAGAGGGACTTTATCGAACAAAACGCACCAACAAAACAGAGTTTTTGGGATATAAAGAGGGACTTTATCGAACAAAACGCACCAACAAAACAGAGTTTTTGGGATATAAAGAGGGACTTTATCGAACAAAACGCACCAACAAAACAGAGTTTTTGGGATATAGAGGGACTTTATCGAACAAAACGCACCAACAAAACAGAGTTTTTGGGATATAGAGGGACTTTATTGAACAAAACGCACCAACAAAACAGAGTTTTTGGGATATAGAGGGACTTTATCGAACAAAACGCACCAACAAAACAGAGTTTTTGGGATATAAAGAGGGACTTTATCGAACAAAACGCACCAACAAAACAGAGTTTTTGGGATATAGAGGGACTTTATCGAACAAAACGCACCAACAAAACAGAGTTTTTGGGATATAAAGAGGGACTTTATCGAACAAAACGCACCAACAAAACAGAGTTTTTGGGATATAAAGAGGGACTTTATCGAACAAAACGCACCAACAAAACAGAGTTTTTGGGATATAGAGGGACTTTATCGAACAAAACGCACCAACAAAACAGAGTTTTTGGGATATAAAGAGGGACTTTATCGAACAAAACGCACCAACAAAACAGAGTTTTTGGGATATAGAGGGACTTTATCGAACAAAACGCACCAACAAAACAGAGTTTTTGGGATATAGAGGGACTTTATCGAACAAAACGCACCAACAAAACAGAGTTTTTGGGATATAAAGAGGGACTTTATCGAACAAAACGCACCAACAAAACAGAGTTTTTGGGATATAGAGGAACTTTATCGAACAAAACGCACCAACAAAACAGAGTTTTTGGGATATAAAGAGGGACTTTATCGAACAAAACGCACAAACAAAACTGAGTTTTTGGGATATAGAGGAACTTTATCGAACAAAACGCACCAACAAAACAGAGTTTTTGGGATATAGAGGGACTTTATCGAACAAAACGCACCAACAAAACAGAGTTTTTGGGATATAGAGGGACTTTATCGAACAAAACGCACCAACAAAACAGAGTTTTTGGGATATAGAGGGACTTTATCGAACAAAACGCACCAACAAAACAGAGTTTTTGGGATATAGAGGGACTTTATCGAACAAAACGCACCAACAAAACAGAGTTTTTGGGATATAGAGGGACTTTATCGAACAAAACGCACCAACAAAACAGAGTTTTTGGGATATAAAGAGGGACTTTATCGAACAAAACGCACCAACAAAACAAGAGTTTTTGGGATATAGAGGGACTTTATCGAACAAAACGCACCAACAAAACAGAGTTTTTGGGATATAGAGGGACTTTATCGAACAAAACGCACCAACAAAACAGAGTTTTTGGGATATAAAGAGGGACTTTATCGAACAAAACGCACCAACAAAACAGAGTTTTTGGGATATAAAGAGGGACTTTATCGAACAAAACAAATATTCATTGTGTAGCTGGGACTCTTGTGACTGCAACCATATGAAGACCTTCAAAGGCAAGTGATTCGTTTTTTCGCTATTTCTGACTTTTGTAATTCCTTTACTTGGTTGTAAAATATTAGTATGGAGGTGCCATCCTCAGATAATAGCATTGTTTGCTTTCGCCTAAAAGCCTTTTTGAAATCTGACATGTTGGCTGGATTCACAACACGTGTAGCTTTAATTTGGTATCTTGCATGTGTGATTTAATGAACGTTTGATTTTTATAGTAATTTATTTGAATTTGGCACTCTACATTTTCCCTGGCGTTTGGCCAGGTGGGACCCTAGCATCCCACATATCCCAGAGAGGTTAACAAGAAGTTCATCTTTAAGCCGATGTGTAACACTTGTATTTTTTATGAATGTTTATTATGACTATATCTGTATGTTGAATTTGGCGCTCTGCAATTTCAGCGGATTTTGTGGATGTGGGTCGCTAGTGGAACGCCTGCGCCAGAAAGATTAAAGAGAGAGCGGGTGGGAGGGAGCATGCGTAGGAGCTGTACGACTCTGTATGCTACGTGTCTGTACTGTAGTGTAGCGTGTCAGAGGAGTTGGTCCAGCACCATCTTGCGGCCCTACAGTGTCTCCCTGGCCTATCCCAGCAGCCCAGAGAAAGAGAGACAGAGAGCGCGCGAGTGAGCAGAGAAGTCTGCCAAAGGAGTGAAGTGAATCATGAGCTTTTACCGTAAGGCATGAGTCACCCAGCCCACAGGCCTGGGCCTCTCGCTCTCTCATTTCACTTAGATTTCCTTGCTCTCCACCCCCCCACTTCGCTCTCTTCAACTCTCTATAACTTCTTTATTTAACCAGATAAGTCAATTGAGAAACAATTGTCATTTACAATAACGACCTGGCCAAGAGGCATAACATTGCAAGAGTTTACAGGACAACACACAATACCACTAAAAATAAATAAAAACAACTCTCAGTCCACCTCTCTGACCTGCACTCTCTCCCCTCTCACCAATTATTTCTCCTTCTCTCCCTCTTTCCTTCTCTACCCTGCTCCCAGTCTTTATCTGTGCCAGATCAGTCCCACTCAGGCCCTGCCAGGTCTTCATCGCTCCACCATTAAAGGAAATAGCTCTGGTCAACACAACTCAAAGCTCTTCATACAGTACTAACACACAACAGAACTCTTTCAGAGACTCCCTCTAACCAGCAAACAAGAAAAACAAGTGCCAAAAATGTTACATTTTCAGAAAAAGGAAATGGAAGGACAAACATGAAATCTTAACAGGAAATGTATCTAGACTACAAACTATCAAATATCTGACCTGCTGAATCACTGAACGTTTGAAACGCTACACACACTCCAGTTTTTTCTGGATCAAAATGGGGCTTAGGTGGTGGGCGTGGCCAAACAAAACATTTAGAGGCCCTCCTGTTGGCCGCAGTGACAAAATGGAACCGTTTTAATGCCAATCTTCTGCAATTCTACACATTTAGCCATGACGTTTAGAGACAAAAAATCTATTTTAAAGCACATTTCCTGCAATTCTACACATTTTGCCATGGTTTACGCTAATCGGAGTGACTCAACATTATAACAAAGTCAATGGGGAACTCATGCCATAACAAGGCATCATTTTTACATTTTAGATTCTCCCTGACTGTCTAGCTTTTATTTTGTTCCATAGGTCCATTATCTTTTGGGTATACCTCACATTTTGTTTAAGTTTACACTGAAAAGGTTTTTCCATTCCAAAAATTATTTGCAAATATATATATTTTTTTTTACTGTTTGGACACAGGCGGTACGAAGAGAAAAAAACTTGGGCGGTAGTGTTGTCACGATACCAGAATTTTGACTTCAATACAGATACCAGGTTTAGTATCAAAATACTTGATTCAGTCACGTCAAAAAAAGAAGACATGTCAGCCAAAGTCCCAGAATGACACTGGATCCAGACAGATAAACTCAGCTACTGCTCTGTTGGGCATCTTTAGAGTTTAACATTTTTCAGAGACAGCCATGTATGCATAATCCAGCGTTTCCCAAACTCGGTCCTCGGTACCCCAAGGGGTGCAAGTTTTTATTTTTGTATCTCTATTGATAATCTGGGTAAATCATGTGGCCTAGGCCTATTCACAATATAGGTGAATGCATATTCAATAGTGTTTGCATGCATGTTGGCTGATTTTCATGGGGCTACAGAAGACAAATGATCAGTTACCCTTCTATTTGGGCCTTATTTTCTTGTACTGATCAACAAAATTTGCATAGAAGTTAGTTATTTTATAAAAGTGTGCGCTTTTAACCAGTAATGACATCATTCATGAGGCAAGAGGGGGGAGGCCAGTCAAAGCCATATTCACATGCACACACAGTCAGTTCGCAGAGGCAACAGAATATTTTGGAGAGACCGAATAAGTGAATTAATAAAGTTTGGTTGGCAATCATCTTTGTAATCAGCATATTTTGCTTTATAGTTTGCATATTATCACAAACAAAGAACTAGGGTAGTGAATAGATGTTCCAGTAGTTGCTCCACTAAAGGTTTTGTGATGATGCTGCAGGACTTAGAGGTTATTTGTGGTTTAGTACGGTACCCTGCATCACTACTGCATTTCTCCAGACCAGCACAAGGCAAAGTTACAAAGTTATATTCTCACAGATATATCATTAACCCTGTTATTAGCAGGACAATATAAACTCAGCAAAAAAATAAATGTCCCGTTTTCAGGACCCTGTCTTTCAAAGATAATTTGTAAAATCCAAATAACTTCACAGATCTTCATTGTAAAGGGTTTAAACACTGTTTTCCGTGCTTGTTCAATGAACCATAAACAATTAATGAACACGCACCTGTGGTAGTTAAGACACTAACAGCTTACAGACGGTAGGCAACTAAAGGTCATAGTTATGAAAACTTAGTAGAAAGGCCTCTTTAGTGTGCCGACTCTGAAAAACACCAAAAGAAAGATGCCCAGGGTCCCTGCTCATCTGAGTGAACGTGCCTTAGGCATGCTGCAAGGAGGCATGAGGACTGCAGATGTGGTCAGGGTAATAAATTGCAATGTCCGTACTGTGAGACGCCTAAGACGGCACTACAGGGAGACAGGACGGACTGCGGATCATCCTCGCAGTGGCAGACCACGTGTAACAACACCTGCACAGGATCGGTACATCCGAACATCACACCTGTGGGACAGGTACAGGATGACGACAACAACAAGTTACACCAGGAACTCACAATCCCTCCATCAGTGCTCAGACTGTCCGCAATAGGCTGAGAGGCTGGACTGAGGGCTTGTAGGCCTGTTGTAAGGTAGGTCCTCACCAGACATCATCAGTCAACAATGTCGCCTATGGGCACAAACCCACCGTCGCTGGACCAGACAGGACTGGCAAAAAGTGCTCTTCACTGACGAGTCACGGTTTTGTCTCACCAGAGATGATGGTCGGATTTGCGTTTATCGTCGAAGGAATGAGCATTACACTGAGGCCTGTACTCTGGAGCGGGATCGATTTGGAGGTGGAGGGTCCGTCATGGTCTGGGGCGGTGAGTCACAGCATCCTTAGACTGAGCTTGTTGTCATTGCAGGCAATCTCAACGCTGTGCGTTACAGGGAAGACATCCTCCTCCCTCATGTGGTACCCTTCCTGCAGGGTCATCAGCCGTACTCTTAGTTCTGTGCGTGATTTCCTGCAAGACAGGAATGTCAGTGTTCTGCCATGGCCAGCGAAGAGCCCGGATCTCAATCCCATTGAGCACGTCTGGGACCTGTTGGATCTGAGGGTGAGGGCTAGGGCCATTCCCCCCAGAAATGTCAGGGAACTTGCAGGTGCCTTGGTGGAAGAGTGGAGTAACATCTCACAGCAAGAACTGGCAAATGTGGTGCAGTCCATGAGGAGGAGATGCACTGCAGTTTTTAATGCAGCTGATGGCCACACCAGATACTGACTGTTACTTTTGATTTTGACCCCCCCTTTGTTTAGGGACACATTCTATTTCTGTTAGTCACATGTCTGTGGAACTTGTTCAGTTTATGTCTCAGTTGTTGAATCTTATGTTCATACAAATATTTACATATGTTAAGTTTGCTGAAAATAAAATGCAGTTGACAGTGAGAGGACGTTTCTTTTTTTGCTGAGTTTATATTGGTCATGGCTACCGAGTGGCGCACAATGGGATTGCCTTGCAGTTCTCCAGCTGTATCCACTGAAATAGCGGTGGGCGCGCAAGGTTCATGGCACGAGGGCAGGGGGCACAGGATGGGTTGTAGAGCCACGCACAGAAGACGGACCTAGCCCATGGGGAAGGGAGGAGGAGGAAGGGAAGGGAGGGTGGACCCCCACCCCGCCCCACTGGGTAGCACAGAGCAACACTTTAAGCGGCTTTGCACTAATAATGGCGCTGACTAGGGAAACAATCCCACTCTTCTTAGTGCCAGTCTGCACGTTCAAACTAAAACAATGTAACTAATAATGTCACGAAAAATTCGGAGGGCCTTTATTCAGATAACAAATCGCTCACTTTCGTTTGGGCCTACTGAGTGGCGCAGCTGTCTAAGACACTGCATCGCAGTGCAAAATGCGTTGCTACAGATGCAGGTTTGATACCCGTGCCGGCCGCCACCGGGAGATCCATGAGGCGGCTTTAGGTTTCAATTAATTAATTAATTAATTTAGAATCCCCCAATATGTAATTATTGGCGGAGAGTCACATCATATTTTTCAATATACTGTAGGCATACTATAGGAGACATGAGTCTCACTAGTGTTGAGTAATGTGCTGTTAAAAGTGGTGTAGGTCTTGTTTATTTAAAGAGCATAATGAAGTTAAAAGCAATAGGATTTGAAGCAATAGCCTCCAACTATTTTAGCACCATTTTGCGCTGCTCTGAGACGAGCATAGGGACCGGTCTTGATACATTTTGTTTCGGTACTGGTTAGAAGACTACAATTGTAGAATTAGGGTGTGCAAATGTTGTGCTTTTAGTGTAACCTTTATTTAACTAGGCAAGTCAGTTAAATAACAAATTCTTATTTACAAGGACAGCCTGCTCCTTCCTCCCAGTCAGGGAATTGAACCCCGGACTCCCGTGTGCCAGCACGACACTGGGATTCTTTAGTTGAATAGCCTAGTACTGTAGCTTACTGTAGACTGTCACGTTGTACAGCGCCATATTTTCCGTTCCGTCCTTATTTATTTTTAAAAGTATATTGAAGATAGAAGCAATAGGATTTGAAGCTATAGCTATTTCAGCATCCTTTCGCGTTGCTATGAAACAACACGGGGACTGGTCTTGACAAATTAATGAGATTTTTTATTTTCACTGAATCTCCGTTTGGGTATTGGTTACACTACAATTAGGGTGAGGAAATGTTATGCCCCTTAGATATTAATTTAGAATCTTCCAATCCTCTTATGCTCTTAGTACTGTAGCCTACTCCTGACTGTCACGCTGTACAGCGCCATATTTTCCATTCCATCCTAACGGAAACCCTGAGGGTTTCATTTTTCTTGGAATAGAAACACCATAATATTAATCAAATTAATTACGGTAAATTTCTTAAAAACAATCCCATACACTATGCTCTTACAGAATAGGTTTTAAATTCTCTAGTAATGCCAATATTGAAGACTATCAAATGCTTCTCAAAGATGCCCTCTGGTGGTCAAACTAACACTAACTTGCATTAACGGTAAAACTGGCTGACAATTAAATAACGTAGCACAGAATTCTGCATCAGCCTGCAAGGTATGCTGCAGTATGACGCAACCTTTAAAGGAGGAACCACTGTAGCTTCAGCTGTAAGCTAGCAAGAAACGTTAGCCTACAAAGCGACTGGTATCTTCTTGCATTGTAAAGTGCTGCATCATTCAAGTGTGTTAACTTCTGTGCAGCATGAGTGTGGAGCTAACATGATGTAGCCCAGACTCCCAGTGCAGCATGAGTGTGGAGCTAACATGATACAGCCCAGACTCCCAGTACAGCATGAGTGTGGAGCTAACATGATGTAGCCCAGACTCCCAGTACAGTATGAGTGTGGAGCTAACATGATACAGCCCAGACTCCCAGTACAGCATGAGTGTGGAGCTAACATGATACAGCCCAGACTCCCAGTGCAGCATGAGTGTGGAGCTAACATGATGTAGCCCAGACTCCCAGTGCAGCATGAGTGTGGAGCTAACATGATACAGCCCAGACTCCCAGTGCAGCATGAGTGTGGAGCTAACATGATACAGCCCAGACTCCCAGTGCAGTATGCGTGTGGAGCTAACATGATGTAGCCCAGACTCCCAGTGCAGCATGAGTGTGGAGCTAACATGATGTAGCCCAGACTCCCAGTGCAGTATGAGTGGGGAACTAACATGATGCAGCCCAGACTCCTAGTGCAGTATGAGTGTGGAGCTAACATGATGTAGCCCAGACTCCCAGTGCAGCATGAGTGTGGAGCTAACATGATGTAGCCCAGACTCCCAGTACAGTATGAGTGTGTAGCTAACATGATACAGCCCAGACTCCCAGTACAGCATGAGTGTGTAGCTAACATGATGTAGCCCAGACTCCCAGTACAGTATGAGTGTGTAGCTAACATGATACAGCCCAGACTCCCAGTACAGCATGAGTGTGTAGCTAACATGATGTAGCCCAGACTCCCAGTACAGTATGAGTGTGGAGCTAACATGATACAGCCCAGACTCCCAGTACAGTATGAGTGTGTAGCTAACATGATGTAGCCCAGACTCCCAGTACAGCATGAGTGTGGAGCTAACATGATGTAGCCCAGACTCCCAGTGCAGCATGAGTGTGGAGCTAACATGATACAGCCCAGACTCCCAGTACAGTATGAGTGGGGAACTAACATGATGTAGCCCAGACTCCCAGTACAGGCTAAGTGGAGCTAACATGAAGTAGCCCAGACTCCCAGTACAGTATGAGTGTGGAGCTAACATGATACAGCCCAGACTCCCAGTACAGTATGAGTGGGGAACTAACATGATACAGCCCAGACTCCCAGTATAGACTAAGTGGAGCTAACATGATGTAGCCCAGACTCCCAGTGCAGCATGAGTGTGGAGCTAACATGATGTAGCCCAGACTCCCAGTGCAGTATGAGTGGGGAACTAACATGATGCAGCCCAGACTCCTAGTGCAGTATGAGTGTGGAGCTAACATGATGTAGCCCAGACTCCCAGTGCAGCATGAGTGTGGAGCTAACATGATGTAGCCCAGACTCCCAGTACAGTATGAGTGTGTAGCTAACATGATACAGCCCAGACTCCCAGTACAGCATGAGTGTGTAGCTAACATGATGTAGCCCAGACTCCCAGTACAGTATGAGTGTGTAGCTAACATGATGTAGCCCAGACTCCCAGTACAGCATGAGTGTGGAGCTAACATGATGTAGCCCAGACTCCCAGTGCAGCATGAGTGTGGAGCTAACATGATACAGCCCAGACTCCCAGTACAGTATGAGTGGGGAACTAACATGATACAGCCCAGACTCCCAGTACAGGCTAAGTGGAGCTAACATGATACAGCCCAGACTCCCAGTACAGGCTAAGTGGAACTAACATGATGTAGCCCAGACTCCCAGTACAGGCTAAGTGGAGCAGGCACGGTGCACTCGCACTATAAGGTGGACATTGGCTGCGCTGATAGACAGACTTGATCAATGAGACACATTTGACAGAAGTACCGGAAATAAAATAAATTCTAGTCCCGAACCATTTTTCATGTTCTAGTATTGAAAAAGTACAGAATGGTCGGTATACCATGCAACACTATTAGGTGGCCCGCCCAATACTGTCTATGCAGAAAAAAAACCTGCACACACAAAATGTACATATATTAACTAAGTATGACTGAGTTGAAATCTTTAGACTGGTCTTCCGGTTGTTTAAATCAGATCAAATCTCTCTCACACACGCCAGCTGTGTTTACTCTCCACCCCTCCACAGTGGCCCCCTGCTGTAATTTACTCTCTATATTTAGAATCCCAGGCCAGGTAGAGCACATTCAAAACAAACAACGAACACAACAACAGATCCTCCCACACAGCGGTGCACACAGCCCTGCAGGTGAACTAGACAGCAGTCTGGAGCACAGTGTGATACACAGCAGACCCAAGGAAACAGGCAAGGAAACAACAATGGCATACACTATACATATCTAAAAGGAGAATGCAAAGTGGCAAACTAAACAAAATACGGGGAAAACACTTGAACTATCATCAATATAAGATATGAATCCCGGAAAAGCTCCACGAAATAAAATGTACAACACATAATCATAGAGAAAACAAGTTGGACAGTCAACTGTGGTCAAGTTCAGGGTTGTGGAACATTCCCAGAGGTCAAAAGGTCACAAAGGAAAAAGCTCAAAGTAAAGTGCTAACCTGTGTGCGATGCACCAGAGGATTTCTGACTCGAGTCAGGTTCGGGGCGTCCTGGTACAGTTGGAAGGGTCCCAGGGGGCAGCGGCTGACCCCTCTTCAGCAGCTGCTTGTGCTCCTGCTGGCGGAAGCGCGGAGGGATCTCTCTTGGCGGGTAACGCTGTTGGGCGGGCGAGGGCTGGGACTGCTGCTGGGCACTGGAGGGGGCGCGCTTGCCATTACTGCCACTGCTGCTGGTGGGGGGCACAGACGGGGTGGCACTGGGGTTGGCGGGGGGAGGAGGGGTGGGGCCGGGCTTGGCTGAGTCTGGCACTGTGGAGGGAAGAGAGAGGAGGCAGGAAGTTAAGGCACCAGGCAGAAGCTGATTTTGATTTATTCAACACACACATTGACACATCCATATGCTTAGCATCCTACTGACCTAGACGTGACTTCTCGTTCTCACATTTACATTCCACCCTGACCGTCTATTATGTCTCCGCTTCCAGCCCCTATGACAAACTCCACTCACCCACTTCCTCAGTCTAGCATTAACATAAGCCAGCTAGCACTGTTTAGCATGGTATGCTAGCTAATTATTCAACTCATTCATTTCCTCAGCAATAGCTAGCAAGCACCATTAAGCATGCTAGCTAAGTACTATTTTCATGTATTGCCTTCTGTTTTAGCTTCTTAGCAGCCTAGCATGCTAAGTACTGTACTCATTCATTTCCGGGCTCAATATTAGCAGTTTTGTAGGCTAGCACCTTAAGTATTAGCAACAGAGGGGAAGTGCTCAAAAAGGTCAGGGCTCAATCCGTATGAGGAGAGGCCAAGTAGCAAGAGGATCAGATTTGGAACGACGGGCATCAGGTGCATTATTGAAACGAGACGTATTCTGGTCATAATCTCTGTACTGGTGCTTACATAATAAATGTGATAGTCAGCAAAGAGCCTACTGCCGCTCTTCCATTTAATTCATTAAATGGATGATCATTTTTACCATGCTAGTAAATTAGAGTTTTATTTTCGGGCACTAGAAAGGTCCTCCTGAAATGGACACAAGCATGGGGCAGAGCGCTAACCTATTATACCAAGTAAAAGAGATGCTTGTAAATCGCTCTGGATAAGAACATCTGCTCAATTACCAATATGTTAATGTACGTGTAAGTGTATTGAGTAGAAAACATGGTGAGGGTAAAAGACAGAGGGTTAAAAACCCAGCAAAAGAAGCTGACTATACCGCGCTCTGACACATTCCTTACAAACAGCTTATTGATTCATTGTTTCATGTTCCACTGTTTTGTTATGCTTCCCCAAAAAATTATTCACCAAAATTGTGATTTAAATAACTTGGGAATAGAGGAATGCTCACAGACACACATTGACAGTAGTGGGATGCAGTCTAAACAAAGACATGCCTGTTAAAATCACACAGCCAGAGGGAGCAAGAGAGAAAGATCTGGCATGGCAACACTAGTAAAAACATCAGCAGGATCCAGCAACACAGACCAGAAGCCAAACAAACCAGCGTGAGATTGTGATGTGTTTTACAGTACGAGAGAATCAATGTGTGAGACAGGAAACAATCCTGTGGCTAGATATTCTCACAAAGTAAAAAGCTCATTATAAACTGGGTGGTTTGAGCCCTGAATGCTGACTGGCTGACAGCTGTGCTATATCAGACCATATACCACGGGTATGAATCTTTTTTTTTACTGCTCTAATTACATTGGTAATCAGTTTATAATAGCAATAAGGCACCTCGGGGGGTTGTGCTTTTGCGTTGTGCCCAAGAACAGCCCTTGGCCATGGTATATTGCCCATATACCACACACCCCCCCAGGCCTTATTGATTAAGTAACCCACAGAAAATCATGTGTGGGTTCTGCGTACGACGCTGTATGGGAACGGTGCAGCTCCATTGACCACAGCCCGATGTTTGTGCAGTGAACGGTGAACAGCTCACACACACAGTTATGTAACCGGGAGGCCCACAGTAAGGGGGAAGAGGACAGAACGGGGTCATACAAAAACATGTATTTTAACCTTTATTTTAGCAGGGAGTCATACTGAGACCAAGGTCTCTTATAAAGAGGCCTGTAATTACAAAAATATACACATTAATACAACATGAAAAGCAGAGATACACAACAGTCATAGAAAAACAAACATTATACATTTTTTCACAAGTAAGGTGCAAAGAAACTAATAGCAGATTTACCTAACTGTGTAGAGGAATTTCCAGAGTTAGCCATCCCTGAGACTGGGGTAACCCCATTTTTCTGGCGACCCCACCCACCCCAAATAAAAAAAAAACGTAAAATTAAAAAGTACATTTAGATTCACATCCACCAAAAACCTTCAATTCAAATATCTTATCAAAGCACCAATAAATACCTTTACTCAATGATATTGTATTTTTCTAATAATCTTTCTCAATACGTTTGCATTAGGGATGTTACCGGTTAATCAGTTAGCCCCCAAAAACACATTTGACCGGTCTTGCTTATCGGTCTAGAGTAAATTTGCATAATTTTGTGGAATTAACAAATTGGTTCATGTATATTTGTTAGTCGTCATGCATTTTAATTTATCACACGAGCACAGCATACACAGCCTAGTTTGAGGAGCGGAATAGCCTACCATCTGTCAGACAGCACAAGAGTATCTCCTCAAAAAGCCTGCGTAGGCTGCTGGAGTGAATTCAGCAGCATAGGCCTGTCTACCGTTGACTATCAGCACATCACCCACCACTTTGCAGTGTGAGGTTGAAACCTGAACGGTTTCACTTTACGTCAAATGAATCAGTCTTACCTTGCTTCAAAGTAGCCGTGCGAAAATCCATCCAAAGAAACAGGGAGGCTATTATTTTATTGGTTTTCATATCAACATTATTTTGTTGTCCAGAAGCCAAATGCATTATCCTAGTCATATTAGCAACCCATCATAGTAGTTGCTATTAGATTCCCCCTCTTTCTACGTTTCTAAAAGAGATATTCATCTCTGTCACATATGGAACTGCTCACATTAGGTGCTCTGTTGAGAACGGTGTTTCCCGCTAATTGCATTTGGGTAAATCTTAGAAAATTAAGTTTTATTAGGTGCTTCATTATAGGAGTTGCATGTTCTATAACAGGCTATAGGCAATAACAGGCTTCATCAATAAGTGCATCGATGACGTCGTCTCCACAGTGACCGTACGTACGTACGTACATACCTCAACCAGAAGCCATGGATTACAGGCAACCTCCTCCCTGAGCTAAAGGCTAGAGCTGCCGCTTTCAAGGAGTGGGACTCTAACCAGGAGGCTTATAAGAAATCCTGCTATACCCTCTGACGAACCATCAAACAGGCAAAGGGTAAATACAGGACTGAGATCGAATCGTACTACACAGGTTCCAAACATCGACAGATGTGGCAGGGCTGACAAACCATTACAGACCACAAAGCGAAGCACAGCCGAGAGCTGCCCAGTTACACAAGCCTACCAGATGAGCCAAATTACTTCTATGCTTGCGTCGAGGCAAATAACACTGAAATATGGATGAGAGCACCAGCTGTTCCGGAAAACTGTGTGATCATGCTCTCCGCAGTCGATGCGAGTAAGACCTTTTAAAAACAGGTCAACATTCACAAGGCCGCTTAGCCAAACGGATTACCAGGATGTTTACTGCGAGAATGTACTGACCAACTGGCAAGTGTCTTCACTGACATTTTCAATGTCTCCCTGTCCGAGTCTGTAATACCAACATGTTTCAAGCAGACCACCATAGTGGGCACAGGAACTAAGGTAACCTGCCTAAAGGACTACCAACCCGTAGCACTCATGTCTGTAGCCATGAAGTGCTTTGAAAGGCTGGCCATGGCTCATATCAACACCAGTATCCCAGAAACCCTAGACCAACTCCAATTTGCATACTGCCCTAACGGATCCACTTCCTGACATCCAGGCTGTGTCAGAGGAAGACCCTAAAAATGGTCAAAGACTCCAGCCACCCTAGTAGTAGACTGTTCTCTCTGCTACCGCACGGCAAGCGGTACCGGAGCGCCAAGTCTCGGTCCAAGAGGCTACTAAATAGCTTCTACCCCCTAAGCCATAAGACCCCTGAACATCTAATCAAATGGCTTCACAGACTATTTGCGTTGCCCCTCCCCCTCATTTACACCGCTGCTACCCTCTGTTGTTATCATCTATGAATAGTCACTTTAATAACTCTGCCTACATGTACATATTACCTCAACTAACTGGTGCCCCCTCACATCGACTCTGTACCGGTACCCCCCTGTATATAGTCTCGCTATTGTTATTTTACTGCTGCTCTTTAATTACTTGTTACCTTTATTTCTTATTCATATTTGTACTGCATTGTTGTTTCGGGGCTCGTAAGAGAGTATTTCACTGTAAGGTTTACACCCGTTGTATTTGACGCATGTGACTAATAACATTTGATTTGATTTTTAAAATTTGATTTCCCCCCTGGTTCTCCCTCTGCCCCCGCATCAGAGCATCATGGTGGGCTACAGCTGTTGCCACCAGCCCCCTGACTAGCTCCAGCTCTACCTCAGCCTGCCTGCAGCATAGGAACCAGGCAGGAAAGCTATTGAGCTAGAGTGTGCCTCGCATCAGACTTCTCTCTCTCTACCTCTCCTCTACTCCCTACCCCTCCCTCCCTCCTCGTTCATCCATTCCTCCTTGTTTATAGCCAAAGATGGCTACATTAGGCCAAGCAGATGGAAGGCATATAAATTACGCTGGCTAATTCTCCCTGCTGCTGATTCAGATGGGATTTTCCTGTTAAAACTGGGAGTATTCTACATCCTGCCTTTAAATAGAACAGTATTAGAGTGATGGCGGTCTCTCTGACGTAGATGCTTCTAGAAGTACTGGGGACGGATGGAGGGAGCAAAGAGGCGGGGCTAGCGGTCTGTTCTCTGGCTACACCAATCACAACATGGTGCAGAGAATAGTGTGTGTCACAATCCCACCACCCCCGAGTCTGTCAATCTGTGTCTCTGAATCCAGCCCTCCCTCTAATCCACTTACAATTAGAGCACTATTCTTCCTCTGCACCCCTATTCTTCCTCTGCACCCCTATTCTTCCTCTGCACCCCTATTCTTCCTCTGCACCCCTATTCTTCCTCTAAAAACAGAGTCCATGAGGTGTGATGAATACAGTGAAAGAGGTGGGAAAAAAGTAGGAGATGGAAAGCGAGAAAAAGAGATTACACAGTTCTAAGCTGTGCGATGAGCCTGTTTGGTAAGATACACAGTCGTCAGCTGGAGAGAGCTGTGTGGATTCCCAGTTCATCAAAGATGCACATCAAACTACGGCCCTGAGACCCTACAGCCTCACGCAAAGGAAGGGGATCCCATTTTACACTTTAAAAGAGCCCTTCATTTTCTGACGATCTCACACACACACCAGGGGTCACGTTAGAGTTAAAAAATCTGCATTTTCAAAACACAATCAAAAAAATATAAATAACATTCTGTGTTTCAAAACATTTCACCTGCGTTTTATTTTGAAAGTCGGTGTTTTTTGCTTCAATAGTGATCGGGGTGCAACTATAGTTTTCCTTCACAGAAAAGACGTTAGTGCAACACATTCAGCAGACAGTAGATTCATTTTCATCAGATGACAGAAGTACAAAGCTATTTGGCTCGTAGCCACACAAGTAAAAAAAAGGAGGCCAAATGTCTGAAGTTTGAGGTGCCCTTAATCTGTCTGTCTCAGTGTCTGTGTGTGTTCGCACCATGCAGACTGCTCTCCACTCATCAAATCAGGCCACACACACAATTATAGGCTTTTCCATAGCTTACGTCTTTAAAATCGTCCAGAGAGAGGAACTGAATGGAGAGCTTTCATACCCGAGGCCCCGACAACAGCTCACACTGCTCTAAACAGGCTACTATTGCCCAATGTTTGGGGGGGAAACACATGGGTAGATCGGAGAGATTAATTACTAGGTATTCTCTGTTATAATGGGCTGCATTCAGGAGAGAAAGTGTTCAACTCCATTTCACAGCGGGGTCTTGGAAAGCAAGTCAATACAAGTGTTGACTTTAATACTGTGGCATATTGGGTTCAGGGAAGCTATGGATGTAAAAATAGAATGCAGCCAAGAAAATGATGGGATGTGTCATGGCCTTACCAAGATGGCAGCGTGCAATAGAGCTGAATACATTATTGAATAGCTTCACAATGCAGACCAATGAATGACAGTCAATGTTGGCAAAAAAACACATCTGTTGCTTACGGGTAACATCAGTCATATAGCTAGCTACCAGGCCTAATCAGAACCAGATGAGCTAGTCAATTAATCACAGAAGAATACTGTATAAAGATACTGATCTGAAAATAAGATCAGATGAGAGACTGAGGTTAATGTAACAATCATATAAGAACGAGTGTGTGTGCATTTACACGCATGTATCCGTCCATGCTTGTGTGTGGAGTGTGTCTCTCCCTTAGGGTCTCTAAGGGGCTCGTCTGTCTCCCCCTCCTCTCCTCAGTGTGTTGAGCTGAGCTGCCATACTGAGCAGAGGGCCTCAGAGGGGAGGTGGAGATGATAGGGCTTAATTAATCCTGATTAAATATGGGGCTGTAATTTCAAGGAACAGCTCTCTCCCAGGTCTCCTGATCCCTCAGAGGTCTGAGAGGCAGGAAGGCTGTAGTTTAGAGGAACAGCTCTCTCCCAGGTCTCCTGAACCCTATCAGAGGTCAGAGAGGCAGGAGGACTGTAGTTTGGAGGAACAGCTCTCTGAGGGCTCCTGATAACTCATATAGAGTTCTAAAAGGCAGGTAGGACTCAAAACACCTTGGTCTGACTACTGTATATTGAAATGGCACTATACTTTTATTCAACAATTTAAAACATTTTAAAGATGCACTATGCAGATATCACCCCACCATTTCCTGGTTTCTAAAATTCTAATAGGTTTGCCTAATTTCAGTTTGTGACAAAACAAGCAAGTATAATGTAGAGAATCATTGTACCATTTCAACCGCTATGAAATATATTTTACATAACCCAAAATATTGTATTTTCAGCTGGTGTACAAAACCCAAAGTAAAATATGCAAAAACGACACTTAAGAACGGGAACCATAGAAATAGCACACATAGGACAGATACAGTATACCGCTTCTTAGACTTGATTTAAATGAGACTGACTGATCTATAACACACATTTCTATGTAGATTTGGTCAGGTCGCCCAAAACGTTACATATTGCAGCTTTAAGGCTTTGAGTGTTTGTGTGCACCCAAGATGGAGGCCAGACAGACAGGATGAAGGCACAGGGACTGGAGCTGGTTCAGGTTAGCAGGACAGGAGACTTTTCTTTCACACACACCATTTCCCCATCATAAAACATTGGTGGAATGTGCTGGGGAGTAGCTGCAGCTGGTGGCTGGGAGAGAGAGAGAGACCTGTTCAGAGGTGGAACTCTCAGTCACACACACGTAGGAGTGTCTGTGACAAAGTGTCAATGTTATACAACTGACCTAATGAGAGATCCAACTGGCCCACTGCGTCCCCTATTCCAGTAACCCATTAAGTCCAACTCTTCTACCTGACTGCCCAGTTTCCTACACTCCATTGCTACTTCACCTGCCCACTCAACCCTGCCTGTCCACCCCATACATCATCCCACCACAACTCCCTCAGCAGCCAGCGCAGGCCTTACACTGGGCCTGCTCGCCTCAACGTACACAGCTATAGATGAATGTCTTCCTGAAGGTAGTGTGGGTTATGGAGTGGTCGCTGGAAATGTCGGCTTTGGCTTGGACAACCCAGGAGTAGGTATTAACATGGATAACTGGGATCCCGGGACTGGTCACAGTTTCCCCAAAAACAAAATGACAAGACCCGGGAAATTAGCCTACAACATTTCCCCCCCCCAACGCCGCAATAATGCAATTCCACAAAATACACAACATGTGCAGCACACACATAATTAACACTGGAGGACTGAACACGCTGCCCACACACAGTTAATAAACCCTACAGGAAACATCTACAGCAGGCTACAGCAGGCCTACAGAATAACATGGGCCTCTTCGCCCTCTCATTTCAACAGTCACACATTTCACAGGCCTATGCACAATTCACTAAATAGGCATCTCTGTCACAGAAATTAATTATGTTACCAATTCAGAGGCATGAGAGAAAAGTATATCTTCTCCTGTCCTAGAGCCCAGCCCATTTTCCTATCCAGTCCCAACCCCACTGAAACCTAAAATCCTAACTCTTGTCTAGCATGAAAATTCCTAACTTCATTCTGTAATCCATAGGTTACATGATCAAATCTAGTCTCTGGCCTATGCATGTGAAAATACTGCTAGCAAATCTCCTCCGCGCTGTCTCGTACTGCTGCCCATACGAGAGCTTCTGTAGAGAATCAACAAACGATATTTTTAAAACAGAGTTGGTCCCCGTTAAGATAAATAGATTAAATATCCAGTTCCACTCTTCATCTCCCAGTTACTGATGAGCTGAACTGCTGTCTGTATAATCATCAACTCCATTTAGGCAAATATAGGAGATATTCTGTCATTCGTTGAAGGAGGTTATCTAGCAAGCTTAACAACGTTGGTCATTTTACTTGTTCGACTGCCGTTACAAAGTCTATGATAGGACAACACTATTCTCCAGGTGTGCTTTGTGTCAAGATGTGCTGAAATTCACTCAAATAATTGAGGAACATGATAAAGGTCCGAATTTATGAACAACTTGTTCCGCAATTCACAACAATGTCATTGGCGATCAAAGATCGAGTAACTATCATTAATAATCATCAGTTTCATTTGCGCTGAAATCTTTACATAGTGGCGCAGCCAAGCCGACAAGGTGGCACAGCTCCCCTCTTTTTGGGGGAGAATCCTGGCATAGTGACCATATCTTGGTTTTAAACGCTTTAAAGTGGGCACTGGAACTATTCCTGGTATTGAAACTTGGCATATTTTCAGGAAAATATGAATCCTTACGAGTGAGTGAGTGAGTGAGTGAGTGAGTGAGTGAGTAATAAACGGGCATCTATCACTGTGATGCCTAATGACAGCTCTCATATACAGCCACTGTCCCATCTCAGTCATTTGTATAATTCACATCACATGTGATTTGCGAGCCATTCTGCTTCACTGTTGGAGCCAGTAACATAAGCATTTAGAAGCAGCTGCTAATCTGTGTACGCGACCAATAAACTTTGATCTGATACAGCTACATACCAGAGGAGGCTGGTGGGAGGAGCTATAGGAAGACGGGTTCATTGTAATGGTTGGAATGGAATGAATCAAACACGTGGTTCCATTATTCCATTCCAGCCATTACAATGAGCCCATCCTCCTACAGCTCCTCCCACCAGCCTCCTCTGCTATATACAATCTCAACAAGACATATATCAGCTCTAACCTAAACATACTCCTAGACAATATAGCATAAACAACTGAATGAATGCCCCCCTTGCCTCTGTTCAGTGATTGGCTAATATCCATCTTCACTGTATTCATTCTCATAGCGTTTAGCCGCTGAAGAGACAACATGACAGCGACGGCAGCGTGTGGAATAAATAAATTCCCTCCGGAATACACTGCCATTTATGGCTCTGCTGCGACACAAAGCGCTGGGTGTAATTAAGTCAATGTGAAACGGCAAATGAATCTTATGAAATGACAGCGTTGTGTCGCCGCAGATCTGGAATAACAATGTGATCTTATGGCGCTATGTAAATGTGGTGGCTGCAGCTCCGTTCTGGAATGGATGCTGTGAGTATGTTCCCTCCGACTCCTCCTTAATCCATCCATCCATCAAGGTCTACCACAGACCTATCCATGCTAACAGAGTTACCGGGTATGTATCCCTATGTTACACTATCCCCTCATCATGCAGCGCCAGGGAGAAAATGCCTCCACATGGGTGATGGTCCAGTAGACAGGGAGGACTGGTGTCTGATGGGGTGGGGGCATGCTACCTGCCATAGACAGGAGAGATTCAGGCACAGCTGTGTAGTAACACTAGATGGTAGTGGTGGTAGAAACCAAGGCATGGTTGTGTTGTAACACTAGATAGTAGTGGTGGTAGAAACTAAGGCATGGTTGAGTTGTAACACTAGATAGTAGTGGTGGTAGAAACTAAGGCATGGTTGTGTTGTAACACTAGATAGTAGTGGTGATAGAAACTAAGGCATGGTTGTGTTGTAACACTAGATAGTAGTGGTGGTAGAAACTAAGGCATGGTTGAGTTGTAACACTAGATAGTAGTGGTGGTAGAAACTAAGGCATGGTTGAGTTGTAACACTAGATAGTAGTGGTGGTAGAAACTAAGGCATGGTTGTGTTGTAACACTAGATGGTAGTGGTGGTAAAAACTAAGGAATGGTTGTGTTGTAACACTAGATGGTAGCGGTGGTAGAAACTAAGGCATGGTTGTGTTGTAACCCTGGATGGTAGTGGTAGAATACCTCTCTCTCTATAGAGACAGAGAAATGGCTATGGAGAGAGGCTGATGAGCTGTAACTAGGCCACAGCCAGGAAGACACTGTAGAGAGGTAGGAGACAATCACCAAAGGCAATACGTGCTGCTTTCACGCTAGGGACTGGCTGATGGAAACCATACATTTACAGTGGGGCAAAAAAGTATTTAGTCAGCCACCAATTGTGCAAGTTCTCCCACTTAAAAAGATGAGAGAGTCCTGTAATTTTCATCATAGGTACACTTCACCTATGACAGACAAAATTAGATTTTTTTTCTCCAGAAAATCACATTGTAGGATTTTATGAATTTATTTGCAAATTATGGTGGAAATAAGTATTTGGTCAATAACAAAAGTTTCTCAATACTTTGTTATATACCCTTTGTTGGCAATGACAAGGGTCAAACGACAGAGGTCAAGTCTTCACAAGGTTTTCACACACTGTTGCTGGTATTTTGGCCCATTCCTCCATGCAGATCTCCTCTAGAGCAGTGATGTTTTGGGGCTGTTGCTGGGCAACACGGACTTTCAACTCCCTCCAAAGATTTTCTATGGGGTTGAGATCTGGAGACTGGCTAGGCCACTCCAGGACCTTGAAATGCTTCTTACGAAGCCACTCTTTCATTGCCCGGGCGGTGTGTTTGGGATCATTGTCATGCTGAAAGACCCAGCCACGTTTCATCTTCAATGCCCTTGCTGATGGAAGGAGGTTTTCACTCAAAATCTCACGATACATGGCCCCATTCATTCTTTCCTTTCCACGGATCAGTCGTCTTGGTCCCTTTGCAGAAAAACAGCCCCAAAGCATGATGTTTCCACCCCCATGCTTCACAGTAGGTATGGTGTTCTTTGGATGCAACTCAGCATTCTTTGTCCTCCAAACACAACAAGTTGAGTTTTTACCAAAAAGGTATATTTTGGTTTCATCTGACCAAATGACATTCTCCCAATCTTCTTCTGGATCATCCAAATGCTCTCTAGCAAACTTCAGACGGGCCTGGACATGTACTGGCTTAAGCAGGGGGACACGTCTGGCACTGCAGGATTTGAGTCCCTGGCGGCGTAGTGTGTTACTGATGGTAGGCTTTGTTACTTTGGTCCCAGCTCTCTGCCGGTCATTCACTAGGTCCACCCGTGTGGTTCTGGGATTTTTGCTCACCGTTCTTCTGATCATTTTGACCCCACGGGGTGAGATCTTGCGTGGAGCCCCAGATCGAGGGAGATTATCAGTGGTCTTGTATGTCTTCCATTTCCTAATAATTGCTCCCACAGTTGATTTAATCAAACCAAGCTGCTTACCTATTGCAGATTCAGTCTTCCCAGCCTGGTGCAGGTCTACAATTTTGTTTCTGGTGTCCTTTGACAGCTCTTTGGTCTTGGCCATAGTGGAGTTTGGAGTGTGACTGTTTGAGGTTGTGGACAGGTGTCTTTTATACTGATAGCAAGTTCAAACAGGTGTCATTAATACAGGTAACGAGTGGAGGACAGAGGAGCCTCCTTAAGAAGAAGTTATAGGTCTGTGCGAGTCAGAAATCGTGCTTGTTTGTAGGTGACCAAATACTTATTTTCCACCATAATTTGCAAATAAATTCATTAAAAATCCTACAATGTGATTTTCTGGATTTTGTTTCTCATTTTGTCTGTCATAGTTGAAGTGTACCTATGATGAAAATTGCAGGCCTCATCTTATTAAGTGAGAGAACTTGCACAATTGGTGGCTGACTAAATACTTTTTTGCCCCACTGTATCTGTTATTTTACCAGGTTCGTTGACTGAGAACACGTTCTCATTTACAGCAACGACCTGGGGAATAGTTACAGGGGAGAGGAGGGGGATGAATGAGCCAATTGTAAACATAAGGACACGTGTGTCTGTGTGTACTTGTCAACTTTTCTATGTGACAATCTAGACCCCTTTAAACTAACCTCTGGACTTCAAAGCCAGTTCCACTGTGTTTTTTCATTGTTTCCCTCTAATCAGGGACTGATTTTGACCCGGGACACCAGGTGTGTGCAATTAATTATCAGGTAGAACAGGAAACCAGCAGGCGACAGACCTCGTAGGGTAGGAGTTGAATATCCCTGGTTTATAAAGATGCACATGTGATTGTACTAATGTATTCATAAAAGTCTGTTGACCTATGCATTGATATAATTGTGTTTGTATGAGTGCCTATACTACATACACAGTCCCAGTGGAGGTCGGTAAGGCAGAGGGAACTTATTTATATGAATGTACTGTATGCCTTAGCCATGTGGGTACACATGTGCCTTTTATGTTGATCTCGATGCGCACTGCTTACTGTATGTGTAAACTGTAGACAGGAAACGAGTGTGTTCTCGCTCACTTTCACACAATACTCTCTGTTTCTTTCCAGTACTTTGTTCCTGCAGTCTCTTTCCTTCAGACCCTTTCTTTCACTTTTGTCATTTCCTTCTCAGGAATATGTTTGTGACAAGCCAGGTGAATTTCCTTCTGCCTTTTTCACCCCACTCTCTCTATTCCTCCATCCACCCCCACATATATTCTCCTCCTCCCTCCATCAGACCCAGGTTGGGCCTCCCCATTCCAACCACAGTAGAAAAGTGCAGTATTACACTGGTGGCCTCTCCCTGCCTGTTGTTACCCCTATCCTGCACTTTCACACTGACCCTGCTCTCCTCAACAGTCAACACCACATTCTAATGTGTCACAGCCAGCTTTCAGGGGACTTTTCAGCCATACATGGCTTGGTGGAAACATGCTAACCATGAAAACTAACCCAGATTACTGCTAACTGGATGGAAACAGGCTAACAAAGCTAACTGGATGGAAACAGGCTAACAAAGCTAACTAACCCAGATTACTGCTCATTATTGCAGCTCAGCAGCACAGACAGGCTCCAGTAAATGCAGCCCTGCAGCCTACTATACCCTGTAGGGTTATTACACTAAGATGTCCCTTCCTCATCTTGACCTTTAAACCCCCCACTTCCCCAACCTCCTGTTAAGTGCTAGAAGGCCGTTACAGGACCATTAACGGATGCCCTAATGAGCTTTCCTAGAGACTTTCTCTCAAAACATAAGCCCCTCCCGGCCCCATCTGGCCAGTCACACCACATAACAGGTCCTCTCCCTCTCGCCAGTCCTTCTCTCTCGCTCATTAAGAGCTTTGGCACAGAGGGCAGTGAGAGGATGTGTTCTATCTACAGTGCTCTGGGTTCAATTCACTTCAAAACCCTGCCAGCTAAGTGCACACTGTGCATACTCTCACTTTCTCTGTTGCTCCGACTGTCATTCTCCCTCCATCCCCCTCTCTTTTCAATCAGTCAGTCAGTCTAAGGTAATAGGAGGTAGGAGTGGTTGCAGAATGTTGGAAAAGATGAGAACAACGCACCTTTGGTTTTCTGTTCAGTGACCTGGAAAGAAAGAGGAAGAACATATTAGCAACAGATTTTTTTAAAGAGTTCACAAAAAAAACCCAAGTACAAGGGACTACAGATGAAAATGAGCTGGCTGGATAAAACTGCCACATTTATTGAAATGTTGATGTGTAGGCCTATTGTCCCTGTCAAATACACATAATGAAGAAAGGAGTCCTAACTGAAGTATGTGTTTTACGTCAATATTTAAAGCAACAGACAATCAATAGGTCTCCTCTCTCGGAGTTAGCCTGCTAGCGTTAGCATGCTACTGGGTTGGCTGCCTGCACTTCAGTCTTGCTCTGACTGAAAGCCAGCCCATTCCATTGGAACAGAATGTTCAGGGAAATGTTCTTATTAGCCTATTATAATGCTACATGTTTTATGTTCATCCCTCCACCGGCTGAGCTTAGGGGCTTTTGCCTGGTGGGTCATGTGGATTAGTTAGCCAGAAAGTGAAATAAGAGGCAGACAACACACACACACACACACACACACAGGTACAGTGGCGTATGCAGGAACACACACACACGCTGGCCAGCTCCCCCCTTCAGCTCTGCTTTCCTCAGCCTCACAGGAGGCTGCATGTGATAAAGAGAAGCAGCATGACACGTTAGCCTGTTTAGCCAACGGAGTGGAAAGGGATCACTTACTGACACGGTTCAGAGCAGAGGGAGAGAGGGAGCGAGGGAGGGAGGGTGAAAGAGGAGAGGAATAGAGCAGGGCACAGGGTAGAGGCTGATATCATCATCTTGCTTTGTGTAAAGCTACACCATTAAAAACAGGGGTTGGTGCTTGTATGAGGTAGTACCATAAAAACGCGGGTTGGTGCTAGAGGTCGACCGATTATGTTTTTTCATGCCGATACCGATTATTGGAGGACCAAAAAAGTTTGATACCGATTAAATCGGCCGATTTTTATTTATATATATTTATAATAAATGACAATTACAACAATACTGAATGAACACTTAATATAATACATCAATAAAATAAATGTAGTCTCAAATAAATAATGAAACATGTTCAATTTGGTTTAAATAATGCAAAAAAGTGTTGGAGAAGTAAAAGTGCAATATGTGCCATGTAAAAAAGCTCACGTTTAAGTTCCTTGCTCAGAACATATGAAAGCTGGTGGTTCCTTTTAACATGAGTCTTCAATATTCCCAGGTAAGAAGTTTTAGGTTGTAGTTATTATAGGACTATTTCTCTCTATAGCATTTGTATTTCCTTTCATTGACTAGTGGATGTTCTAATAGGTACTTTAGTATTTCCAGCCTAATCTCTGGAGTTGATGGGCTTTAAGTCAAATAGCTGCTGGCAAATGCAGGAAAGTGCTGTTTGAATGAATGCATTCGAGCCTGCTGCTGCCTACCACCGCTCAGACAGACTGCTCTATCAAATCATAGACTTAATTGTAATATAATACCACACAGAAATACGAGCCTTAGGTCATTAATATGGTCAAATCCGGAAACTATCATTTTGAAAAACAAAATATATATTGTTTCAGTGAAATACAGAACTGTTCCGTATTTTATAGAACGAGTGGCAACCCTAAGTCTAAATATTGCTGTTACATTGCACAACCTTCAATGTTATAATTATGTACAATTCTGGCAAATTAATCACGGTCTTTGTTAGGAAGAAATGGTCTTCACACAGTTCGCAATGAGCCAGGCGGCCCAAACTTCTGCATATACCCTGACTCTGTTGCACAGAACGCAAGAGAAATGACAATTTCCCTAGTTAAAATAAATTCATGTTAGCAGGCAATATTAACTATATATGCAGGTTTAAAAATATATACTTGTATTGATTGGTGCAACGACAGGGCTTTTTTTGCGAATGCGCTTGTTAAAAACACCCGTTTGGCGAAGTAGGCTGTGATTCAATGATATATTAACAGGCACCACATCGATTATATGCAACGCAGGACAAGCTAGTTAAACTAGTAATATCATCAACCATGTGTAGTTAACTAGTGATTATGTTAAGATTGATTGTTTTTTATAAGATACGTTTAATGCTAGCTAGCAACTTACCTTGGCTCCTTGCTGCACTCACATAACAGGTAGTCAGCCTGCCACGCAGTGTCCTCCTGGACACAGCACCAATGTAATCGGCCAGAATGGGTGTCAAAAAACGCCAATTGCCGATTGTTATGAAAACTTGAAATCGGCCCTAATTAAAAATCGGCAATTTCGATTAATCAGTCGACCTCTAGTTGGTGCTGTATGAGGTAGTATGATAAAAACAGGGGTTGGTGCTGTATGAGGTAGTATGATTAAAAATGGGGATTGGTGCTGTATGAGGTAGTATGATTAAAAACGGGGATTGGAGCTGTATGAGGTAGTATGATTAAAAACGGGGATTGGTGCTGTATGAGGTAGCATGATTAAAAACGGGGATTGGTGCTGTATGAGGTAGCATGATAAAAACGGGGATTGGTGCTGTATGAGGTAGCATGATAAAAACAGGGGTTGGTGCTGTATGAGGTAGTATGATAAAAACAGGGGTTGGTGCTGTATGAGGTAGTATGATAAAAACAGGGGTTGGTGCTGTATGAGGTAGCATGATAAAAACAGGGGTTGGTGCTGTATGAGGTAGTATGATAAAAACAGGGGTTGGTGCTGTATGAGGTAGTATGATAAAAACAGGGGTTGGTGCTGTATGAGGTAGTATGATAAAAACAGGGGTTGGTGCTGTATGAGGTAGTATGATAGAAACGGGGATTGGTGCTGTATGAGGTAGTATGATAGAAACGGGGATTGGTGCTGTATGAGGTAGCATGATAAAAACGGGGGTTGGTGCTGTATGAGGTAGTATGATAGAAACGGGGGTTGGTGCTGTATGAGGTAGTATGATAGAAACGGGGATTGGTGCTGTATGAGGTAGTATGATAGAAACGGGGGTTGGTGCTGTATGAGGTAGTATGATAAAAACGGGGGTTGGTGCTGTATGAGGTAGTATGATAGAAACAGGGATTGGTGCTGTATGAGGTAGTATGATAGAAACGGGGGTTGGTGCTGTATGAGGTAGTATGATAAAAACAGGGGTTGGTGCTGTATGAGGTAGTATGATAAAAACAGGGGTTGGTGCTGTATGAGGTAGTATGATAGAAACGGGGATTGGTGCTGTATGAGGTAGTATGATAGAAACGGGGATTGGTGCTGTATGAGGTAGTATGATAGAAACAGGGGTTGGTGCTGTATGAGGTAGTATGATAGAAACGGGGGTTGGTGCTGTATGAGGTAGTATGATAGAAACAGGGGTTGGTGCTGTATGAGGTAGTATGATAGAAACGGGGGTTGGTGCTGTATGAGGTAGTATGATAGAAACAGGGGTTGGTGCTGTATGAGGTAGTATGATAGAAACAGGGGTTGGTGCTGTATGAGGTAGTATGATAGAAACAGGGGTTGGTGCTGTATGAGGTAGTATGATAGAAACAGGGGTTGGTGCTGTATGAGGTAGTATGATAGAAACGGGGGTTGGTGCTGTATGAGGTAGTATGATAGAAACGGGGGTTGGTGCTGTATGAGGTAGTATGATAGAAACAGGGGTTGGTGCTGTATGAGGTAGTATGATAGAAACAGGGGTTGGTGCTGTATGAGGTAGTATGATAGAAACGGGGGTTGGTGCTGTATGAGGTAGTATGATAGAAACGGGGGTTGGTGCTGTATGAGGTAGTATGATAGAAACGGGGGTTGGTGCTGTATGAGGTAGTATGATAGAAACAGGGGTTGGTGCTGTATGAGGTAGTATGATAGAAACAGGGGTTGGTGCTGTATGAGGTAGTATGATAGAAACAGGGGTTGGTGCTCTATGAGGTAGTATGATAGAAACAGGGGTTGGTGCTGTATGAGGTAGTATGATAGAAACAGGGGTTGGTGCTGTATGAGGTAGTATGATAGAAACAGGGGTTGGTGCTGTATGAGGTAGTATGATAGAAACAGGGGTTGGTGCTGTATGAGGTAGTATGATAGAAACGGGGGTTGGTGCTGTATGAGGTAGTATGATAGAAACAGGGGTTGGTGCTGTATGAGGTAGTATGATAGAAACAGGGGTTGGTGCTGTATGAGGTAGTATGATAGAAACAGGGGTTGGTGCTGTATGAGGTAGTATGATAGAAACGGGGGTTGGTGCTGTATGAGGTAGTATGATAGAAACGGGGGTTGGTGCTGTATGAGGTAGTATGATAGAAACAGGGGTTGGTGCTGTATGAGGTAGTATGATAGAAACAGGGGTTGGTGCTGTATGAGGTAGTATGATAGAAACGGGGGTTGGTGCTGTATGAGGTAGTATGATAGAAACGGGGGTTGGTGCTGTATGAGGTAGTATGATAGAAACGGGGATTGGTGCTGTATGAGGTAGTATGATAGAAACAGGGGTTGGTGCTGTATGAGGTAGTATGATAGAAACGGGGGTTGGTGCTGTATGAGGTAGTATGATAGAAACGGGGGTTGGTGCTGTATGAGGTAGTATGATAAAAACAGGGATTGGTGCTGTATGAGGTAGTATGATAGAAACGGGGGTTGGTGCTGTATGAGGTAGTATGATAAAAACAGGGATTGGTGCTGTATGAGGTAGTATGATAGAAGTGTGTCCAAACAACAAGAACCATATGACGTCACACCTTTTTCTGAGCAGCTTCCTTCTTTTTCTTTTCTTCTTGCTTTCTCTTTTTCTTTTCTTCCATCAAATGGTTCTGGTCTCGTGTTCCCTGCTTCTTCTCTCGGCTGGAACAGAGGATCAAAAGACAGACGTGTTTTACAACGCGGTTGCTGGCGAGGTGAGGACTGTCTGCACGTGAACACCTGGAATCCTCCCATGAATTCCATTCTGAAGCAGAGTTATAACTACTCACTGCAGCTCTTTGCTGAGGGAATGTACAGACAATAGAAACACCATTAAACAATAGAAACACCATTAACAGATTGACCTGCGTGTGTGTGTGGCTTGGGTTGTATTGGCTCGGGTTGACTTGTGTGGATGACTTGTGTGGTCTGGAATTTATTAGGAGGCATTGTGGTGCTGGTGGAGGCCAGAGCTGTGGTCCTCTTAGTGTTACTGAAACCCTTGATATGAGGCCCCATTCTTCAATCCCCAGACATCCAGCCAGTACCTACCGCCATCTCCAAGACAACCCAGACTCAGTAGGCTGAGTAAGGCTGCATCTCACCCTGTTATTCACCATACAGTGCACTGCTTTTGACCGGCTGCCTGACATCTCTATGACCAGTATTGAATGACCCAGGTAAAGTGAGGCACAGCCACACTCAGTACTAGCTGCCACTCCCCAGATCCCTCAGAGTACTGCATCTTACCTGGTAGGGACCCAGCTCTCAGAGACAAATGCCTGCCAAGCCTCCACTCCACACACATGCTCCAAAGCCATTAAAAAAACACACAAAATCAACCTGACATTTCCACATCCTTTCACGAGCAGCAAGCTGTTCCAGAGGAGAGTTGGGTAGCCAGCGTCCCAAATGGCACCCTATTCCCTACATTGTCCACTACTTTTGACCAGAGCACTATATTAGGGAATAGGGTGCCATTTGGGATGCAGACCGATCCTATATTTAGCCTTAATAAGCCTAGGCCTTTCCTCTTTTCACTTAAAAAGCTCCAGCATTTAAGGACAGAGATGGGAGAATAATAACTGCATGGAAAAATACATAAATTGGAATCCGGTTTCCTTGAACCGGAGATGAGAAATGGCATCTAAAAATGTAAGCCAAGCATGTGCTGCAATGCCGTGCCATCGCCTGGCAACAAGAGCTCCCGAGGCCTGATGAGTGTGCAGCCAGGTGGAGAGGTGGTGGATGTTGGCCCTTAAGCACTGATCCAGAGTCAGTTAGGTTTTTAGGCCGCTGCACAGTGCACTGCATATTAGTCACCCGTCTTCGGGGCATCAGGTTTGACACAGTCTCTAGAAAGACCAAATTTGATTAGTTATTTTTTTTAATTTAAACTAGGCAAGTCAATTAAGAACAAATTCTTATTTACAATGACGGCCAACCCCGGCCAAACCCGGATGACGCTGGGACAATTGTGCGCCGCCCTATAGGACTCCCAATCACAGACGGTTGGGATACAGCCTGGAATCGAACCAGTGTCTGTAGTGACGTGTCTAGCACTGAGATGCAGTGCCTTAGACCACCGCCCCACTCGGGAGCCCAAATCAGGTGTGTTTTTGTTGGAATTCAACATGTCTGAGGGAGAAGGTTTGAGAAAAATGCCTAGCCTATAAAAACACAACTACCATAACCAACACAGTCTGCTCCCCTTCTTCCATTAGGATACAATATAAACAGAAGGCAAAGAAGCAGGCTGAAGCACAATAAGGCAAGTCTACCACAGACTTCAATACAACATAAGGAGGCGCAGTTGCTCACGCAGACAATTAGCAACTAAGCTAAAACAACTGACCTGATAATAGTAACGTGTGTAGGCTGGCGAATGTCTCAATGAAATCGCACACAAAAAACGCTGTATCTCACATATCCACGTAGCCATGCACTGATTGGCCAGCCGACGGGCTAATCAGCCAATCTCGGGGGCTAATCTCGGCTTTGGTCCTCTTAACACTTCACCGGGAGTTACCTCACAGCATGGGCAACAGACTAGCTTGGAACAGAGCTGAGTGCTCCATGTGTTAAGTGGAAAACTGTTGACTAGCCATAAGCCGCTGCAGCGTTCTCCATGTTGGCCTGTTTGGTTCCAAAGAGCAGCAGCAGGAAAGAACAGAGCTATTAATAGGCAACTCCTACTGTCTGGCTGTTTTTAGGGTTGAAGACCTGAGATTATGTGGATGGAAATTTGCCTCAGAACTCCGATGTGCTTCCATATCACGGCTAACCCATTAGATCCATAAATATTTATTTTTGTGGGGCCCACAGCCCAGCTATTAAGCCTAGCTACAGCTGATGGCTAAATATAGCCACGGTCTCCATTCAACATTGATGCACCATGCTAGTGTCACATAGTATCAGAGGAATGGAGTGATGGCCCAGCTGATCTAAACTGCTGTCTGTCTAGGCACAGGCTGAGCCGGAAAACATAGACTTAGGCTACACATACTGGAAACTGTCCAGATTCATTTCTGTTCGGGATCAGTTGGTCCTTGTGCAAGACAACTCTGGTAAAAGGACCGTGAAACAAGGACTTTCATTTTTTTTAAACCAAATATTACGATTGCAATTTGACGTGGAACAAAGATCAAATCAGTTGGATGAACTGCCGGAATCATAGAAAGAGAATGACTTATTTAAGAAGGGAAGTTGAAAGCAGCATCGTTCTTGTTTGGAACAATCGGTTGACTGCATTTGACCCAACAGAACAGCATGCAAACATATAGTAACTAACAGCGAGGAGGAGGAACGGTGCTGCTTGGTGTGTGGGGGAAGCCACTGCAAGAGGAACTATAAAAACATATAGTAACTAACAGCGAGGAGGAGGAACGGTGCTGCTTGGTGTGGGGAGGAAGCCACTGCAAGAGGAAAATAACGATAAAAACATATAGTAACTAACAGCGAGGAGGAGGAGGAACGGTGCTGCTTGGTGTGTGGGGGAAGCCACTGCAAGAGGAAAATAACTATAAAAACATATAGTAACTAACAGCGAGGAGGAGGAGGAACGGTGCTGCTTGGTGTGTGGGGGAAGCCACTGCAAGAGGAAAATAACTATAAAAACATATAGTAACTAACAGCGAGGAGGAGGAGGAACGGTGCTGCTTGGTGTGTGGGGGAAGCCACTGCAAGAGGAAAATAACTATAAAAACATATAGTAACTAACAGCGAGGAGGAGGAACGGTGCTGCTTGGTGTGGGGGAAGCCACTGCAAGAGGAAAATAACTATAAAAACATATAGTAACTAACAGCGAGGAGGAGGAGGAACGGTGCTGCTTGGTGTGGGGGGGAAGCCACTGCAAGAGGAAAATAACTATAAAAACATATAGTAACTAACAGCGAGGAGGAGGAACGGTGCTGCTTGGTGTGGGGGGGAAGCCACTGCAAGAGGAAAATAACTATAAAAACATATAGTAACTAACAGCAAGGAGGAGGAACGGTGCTGCTTGGTGTGGGGGAAGCCACTGCAAGAGGAAAATAACTATAAAAACATATAGTAACTAACAGCGAGGAGGAGGAACGGTGCTGCTTGGTGTGGGGGAAGCCACTGCAAGAGGAAAATAACTATAAAAACATATAGTAACTAACAGCGAGGAGGAGGAGGAACGGTGCTGCTTGGTGTGGGGGAAGCCACTGCAAGAGGAAAATAACTATAAAAACATATAGTAACTAACAGCGAGGAGGAGGAGGAACGGTGCTGCTTGGTGTGGGGGAAGCCACTGCAAGAGGAAAATAACTATAAAAACATATAGTAACTAACAGCGAGGAGGAGGAACGGTGCTGCTTGGTGTGGGGGAAGCCACTGCAAGAGGAAAATAACTATAAAAACATATAGTAACTAACAGCGAGGAGGAGGAGGAACGGTGCTGCTTGGTGTGGGGGGGAAGCCACTGCAAGAGGAAAATAACTATAAAAGCATATAGTAACTAACAGCGAGGAGGAGGAACGGTGCTGCTTGGTGTGGGGGGGAAGCCACTGCAAGAGGAAAATAACTATAAAAACATATAGTAACTAACAGCGAGGAGGAGGAGGAACGGTGCTGCTTGGTGTGTGGGGGAAGCCACTGCAAGAGGAAAATAACTATAAAAACATATAGTAACTAACAGCAAGGAGGAGGAACGGTGCTGCTTGGTGTGGGGGGGAAGCCACTGCAAGAAGAAAATAACTATAAAAACATACAGTAACTAACAGCGAGGAGGAGGAGGAACGGTGCTGCTTGGTGTGTGGGGGAAGCCACTGCAAGAGGAAAATAACTATAAAAACATATAGTAACTAACAGCAAGGAGGAGGAGGAACGGTGCTGCTTGGTGTGGGGGGGAAGCCACTGCAAGAGGAAAATAACTATAAAAACATATAGTAACTAACAGCGAGGAGGAGGAGGAGGAACGGTGCTGCTTGGTGTGGGGGAAGCCACTGCAAGAGGAAAATAACTATAAAAACATATAGTAACTAACAGCGAGGAGGAGGAGGAACGGTGCTGCTTGGTGTGGGGGAAGCCACTGCAAGAGGAAAATAACTATAAAAACATATAGTAACTAACAGCGAGGAGGAGGAGGAACGGTGCTGCTTGGTGTGTGGGGGAAGCCACTGCAAGAGGAAAATAACTATAAAAACATATAGTAACTAACAGCGAGGAGGAGGAACGGTGCTGCTTGGTATGTGGGGGAAGCCACTGCAAGAGGAAAATAACTATAAAAACATATAGTAACTAACAGCGAGGAGGAGGAGGAACGGTGCTGCTTGGTGTGGGGGAAGCCACTGCAAAAGGAAAATAACTATAAAAACATATAGTAACTAACAGCAAGGAGGAGGAGGAACGGTGCTGCTTGGTGTGTGGGGGAAGCCACTGCAAGAGGAAAATAACTATAAAAACATATAGTAACTAACAGCGAGGAGGAGGAACGGTGCTGCTTGGTGTGGGGGGGAAGCCACTGCAAGAGGAAAATAACTATAAAAACATATAGTAACTAACAGCGAGGAGGAGGAACGGTGCTGCTTGGTGTGGGGGGGAAGCCACTGCAAGAGGAAAATAACTATAAAAACATATAGTAACTAACAGCGAGGAGGAGGAACGGTGCTGCTTGGTGTGGGGGGGAAGCCACTGCAAGAGGAAAATAACTATAAAAACATATAGTAACTAACAGCGAGGAGGAGGAGGAACGGTGCTGCTTGGTGTGGGGGGGAAGCCACTGCAAGAAGAAAATAACTATAAAAACATATAGTAACTAACAGTGAGGAGGAGGAGGAACGGTGCTGCTTGGTGTGGGGGGGAAGCCACTGCAAGAGGAAAATAACTATAAAAACATATAGTAACTAACAGCGAGGAGGGGGAGGAACGGTGCTGCTTGGTGTGGGGGGGAAGCCACTGCAAGAGGAAAATAACTATAAAAACATATAGTAACTAACAGCGAGGAGGAGGAACGGTGCTGCTTGGTGTGGGGGGGAAGCCACTGCAAGAGGAAAATAACTATAAAAACATAGTAACTAACAGCGAGGAGGAGGAACGGTGCTGCTTGGTGTGGGGGAAGCCACTGCAAGAGGAAAATAACTATAAAAACATATAGTAACTAACAGCAAGGAGGAGGAACGGTGCTGCTTGGTGTGTGGGGGAAGCCACTGCAAGAGGAAAATAACTATAAAAACATATAGTAACTAACAGCGAGGAGGAGGAACGGTGCTGCTTGGTGTGGGGGAAGCCACTGCAAGAGGAAAATAACTATAAAAACATATAGTAACTAACAGCGAGGAGGAGGAACGGTGCTGCTTGGTGTGTGGGGGAAGCCACTGCAAGAGGAAAATAACTATAAAACATATAGTAACTAACAGCGAGGAGGAGGAGGAACGGTGCTGCTTGGTGTGGGGGAAGCCACTGCAAGAGGAAAATAACTATAAAAACATATAGTAACTAACAGCGAGGAGGAGGAACGGTGCTGCTTGGTGTGGGGGGGAAGCCACTGCAAGAGGAAAATAACTATAAAAACATATAGTAACTAACAGCGAGGAGGAGGAACGGTGCTGCTTGGTGTGGGGGAAGCCACTGCAAGAGGAAAATAACTATAAAAACATATAGTAACTAACAGCGAGGAGGAGGAACGGTGCTGCTTGGTGTGTGGGGGAAGCCACTGCAAGAGGAAAATAACTATAGAAACATATAGTAACTAACAGCGAGGAGGAGGAACGGTGCTGCTTGGTGTGGGGGGGAAGCCACTGCAAGAGGAAAATAACTATAAAACATATAGTAACTAACAGCGAGGAGGAGGAGGAACGGTGCTGCTTGGTGTGGGGGAAGCCACTGCAAGAGGAAAATAACTATAAAAACATATAGTAACTAACAGCGAGGAGGAGGAACGGTGCTGCTTGGTGTGTGGGAGAAGCCACTGCAAGAGGAAAATAACTATAAAAACATATAGTAACTAACAGCGAGGAGGAGGAACGATGCTGCTTGGTGTGGGGGAAGCCACTGCAAGAGGAAAATAACTATAAAAACATATAGTAACTAACAGCGAGGAGGAGGAACGGTGCTGCTTGGTGTGGGGGAAGCCACTGCAAGAGGAAAATAACTATAAAAACATATAGTAACTAACAGCGAGGAGGAGGAACGGTGCTGCTTGGTGTGGGGGAAGCCACTGCAAGAGGAAAATAACTATAAAAACATATAGTAACTAACAGCGAGGAGGAGGAACGGTGCTGCTTGGTGTGTGGGGGAAGCCACTGCAAGAGGAAAATAACTATAAAAACATATAGTAACTAACAGCGAGGAGGAGGAACGGTGCTGCTTGGTGTGTGGGGGAAGCCACTGCAAGAGGAAAATAACTATAAAAACATATAGTAACTAACAGCGAGGAGGAGGAGGAGCAGTGCTGCTTGGTGTGTGGGGGAAGCCACTACAAGAGGAAAATAACTATAAAAACATATAGTAACTAACAGCGAGGAGGAGGAGGAACGGTGCTGCTTGGTGTGTGGGGGAAGCCACTGCAAGAGGAAAATAACTATAAAAACATATAGTAACTAACAGCGAGGAGGAGGAGGAACGGTGCTGCTTGGTGTGTGGGGGAAGCCACTGCAAGAGGAAAATAACTATAAAAACATATAGTAACTAACAGCGAGGAGGGGGAGGAACGGTGCTGCTTGGTGTGGGGGGGAAGCCACTGCAAGAGGAAAATAACTATAAAAACATATAGTAACTAACATCGAGGAGGAGGAACGGTGCTGCTTGGTGTGGGGGAAGCCACTGCAAGAGGAAAATAACTATAAAAACATATAGTAACTAACAGCGAGGAGGAGGAGGAACGGTGCTGCTTGGTGTGTGGGAGAAGCCACTGCAAGAGGAAAATAACTATAAAAACATATAGTAACTAACAGCGAGGAGGGGGAGGAACGGTGCTGCTTGGTGTGGGGGGGAAGCCACTGCAAGAGGAAAATAACTATAAAAACATATAGTAACTAACAGCGAGGAGGAGGAACGGTGCTGCTTGGTGTGGGGGGGAAGCCACTGCAAGAGGAAAATAACTATAAAAACATATAGTAACTAACAGCGAGGAGGAGGAACGGTGCTGCTTGGTGTGGGGGAAGCCACTGCAAGAGGAAAATAACTATAAAAACATATAGTAACTAACAGCGAGGAGGAGGAACGGTGCTGCTTGGTGTGTGGGGGAAGCCACTGCAAGAGGAAAATAACTATAGAAACATATAGTAACTAACAGCGAGGAGGAGGAACGGTGCTGCTTGGTGTGGGGGGGAAGCCACTGCAAGAGGAAAATAACTATAAAACATATAGTAACTAACAGCGAGGAGGAGGAGGAACGGTGCTGCTTGGTGTGGGGGAAGCCACTGCAAGAGGAAAATAACTATAAAAACATATAGTAACTAACAGCGAGGAGGAGGAACGGTGCTGCTTGGTGTGTGGGAGAAGCCACTGCAAGAGGAAAATAACTATAAAAACATATAGTAACTAACAGCGAGGAGGAGGAACGATGCTGCTTGGTGTGGGGGAAGCCACTGCAAGAGGAAAATAACTATAAAAACATATAGTAACTAACAGCGAGGAGGAGGAACGGTGCTGCTTGGTGTGGGGGAAGCCACTGCAAGAGGAAAATAACTATAAAAACATATAGTAACTAACAGCGAGGAGGAGGAACGGTGCTGCTTGGTGTGGGGGAAGCCACTGCAAGAGGAAAATAACTATAAAAACATATAGTAACTAACAGCGAGGAGGAGGAGGAACGGTGCTGCTTGGTGTGTGGGGGAAGCCACTGCAAGAGGAAAATAACTATAAAAACATATAGTAACTAACAGCGAGGAGGAGGAACGGTGCTGCTTGGTGTGGGGGAAGCCACTGCAAGAGGAAAATAACTATAAAAACATATAGTAACTAACAGCGAGGAGGAGGAACGGTGCTGCTTGGTGTGTGGGGGAAGCCACTGCAAGAGGAAAATAACTATAAAAACATATAGTAACTAACAGCGAGGAGGAGGAGGAGCGGTGCTGCTTGGTGTGTGGGGGAAGCCACTACAAGAGGAAAATAACTATAAAAACATATAGTAACTAACAGCGAGGAGGAGGAGGAACGGTGCTGCTTGGTGTGTGGGGGAAGCCACTGCAAGAGGAAAATAACTATAAAAACATATAGTAACTAACAGCGAGGAGGAGGAGGAACGGTGCTGCTTGGTGTGTGGGGGAAGCCACTGCAAGAGGAAAATAACTATAAAAACATATAGTAACTAACAGCGAGGAGGGGGAGGAACGGTGCTGCTTGGTGTGGGGGGGAAGCCACTGCAAGAGGAAAATAACTATAAAAACATATAGTAACTAACATCGAGGAGGAGGAACGGTGCTGCTTGGTGTGGGGGGGAAGCCACTGCAAGAGGAAAATAACTATAAAAACATATAGTAACTAACAGCGAGGAGGAGGAACGGTGCTGCTTGGTGTGGGGGAAGCCACTGCAAGAGGAAAATAACTATAAAAACATACAGTAACTAACAGCGAGGAGGAGGAGGAACGGTGCTGCTTGGTGTGGGAGAAGCCACTGCAAGAGGAAAATAACTATAAAAACATACAGTAACTAACAGCGAGGAGGAGGAGGAACGGTGCTGCTTGGTGTGTGGGGGAAGCCACTGCAAGAGGAAAATAACTATAAAAACATATAGTAACTAACAGCGAGGAGGAGGAGGAACGGTGCTGCTTGGTGTGTGGGAGAAGCCACTGCAAGAGGAAAATAACTATAAAAACATATAGTAACTAACAGCGAGGAGGGGGAGGAACGGTGCTGCTTGGTGTGGGGGGGAAGCCACTGCAAGAGGAAAATAACTATAAAAACATATAGTAACTAACAGCGAGGAGGAGGAACGGTGCTGCTTGGTGTGGGGGGGAAGCCACTGCAAGAGGAAAATAACTATAAAAACATATAGTAACTAACAGCGAGGAGGAGGAACGGTGCTGCTTGGTGTGGGGGAAGCCACTGCAAGAGGAAAATAACTATAAAAACATATAGTAACTAACAGCGAGGAGGAGGAACGGTGCTGCTTGGTGTGTGGGGGAAGCCACTGCAAGAGGAAAATAACTATAGAAACATATAGTAACTAACAGCGAGGAGGAGGAACGGTGCTGCTTGGTGTGGGGGGGAAGCCACTGCAAGAGGAAAATAACTATAAAACATATAGTAACTAACAGCGAGGAGGAGGAGGAACGGTGCTGCTTGGTGTGGGGGAAGCCACTGCAAGAGGAAAATAACTATAAAAACATATAGTAACTAACAGCGAGGAGGAGGAACGGTGCTGCTTGGTGTGTGGGAGAAGCCACTGCAAGAGGAAAATAACTATAAAAACATATAGTAACTAACAGCGAGGAGGAGGAACGATGCTGCTTGGTGTGGGGGAAGCCACTGCAAGAGGAAAATAACTATAAAAACATATAGTAACTAACAGCGAGGAGGAGGAACGGTGCTGCTTGGTGTGGGGGAAGCCACTGCAAGAGGAAAATAACTATAAAAACATATAGTAACTAACAGCGAGGAGGAGGAACGGTGCTGCTTGGTGTGGGGGAAGCCACTGCAAGAGGAAAATAACTATAAAAACATATAGTAACTAACAGCGAGGAGGAGGAGGAACGGTGCTGCTTGGTGTGTGGGGGAAGCCACTGCAAGAGGAAAATAACTATAAAAACATATAGTAACTAACAGCGAGGAGGAGGAACGGTGCTGCTTGGTGTGGGGGAAGCCACTGCAAGAGGAAAATAACTATAAAAACATATAGTAACTAACAGCGAGGAGGAGGAACGGTGCTGCTTGGTGTGTGGGGGAAGCCACTGCAAGAGGAAAATAACTATAAAAACATATAGTAACTAACAGCGAGGAGGAGGAGGAGCGGTGCTGCTTGGTGTGTGGGGGAAGCCACTACAAGAGGAAAATAACTATAAAAACATATAGTAACTAACAGCGAGGAGGAGGAGGAACGGTGCTGCTTGGTGTGTGGGGGAAGCCACTGCAAGAGGAAAATAACTATAAAAACATATAGTAACTAACAGCGAGGAGGAGGAGGAACGGTGCTGCTTGGTGTGTGGGGGAAGCCACTGCAAGAGGAAAATAACTATAAAAACATATAGTAACTAACAGCGAGGAGGGGGAGGAACGGTGCTGCTTGGTGTGGGGGGGAAGCCACTGCAAGAGGAAAATAACTATAAAAACATATAGTAACTAACATCGAGGAGGAGGAACGGTGCTGCTTGGTGTGGGGGGGAAGCCACTGCAAGAGGAAAATAACTATAAAAACATATAGTAACTAACAGCGAGGAGGAGGAACGGTGCTGCTTGGTGTGGGGGAAGCCACTGCAAGAGGAAAATAACTATAAAAACATACAGTAACTAACAGCGAGGAGGAGGAGGAACGGTGCTGCTTGGTGTGGGAGAAGCCACTGCAAGAGGAAAATAACTATAAAAACATACAGTAACTAACAGCGAGGAGGAGGAGGAACGGTGCTGCTTGGTGTGTGGGGGAAGCCACTGCAAGAGGAAAATAACTATAAAAACATATAGTAACTAACAGCGAGGAGGAGGAGGAACGGTGCTGCTTGGTGTGTGGGAGAAGCCACTGCAAGAGGAAAATAACTATAAAAACATATAGTAACTAACAGCGAGGAGGGGGAGGAACGGTGCTGCTTGGTGTGGGGGGGAAGCCACTGCAAGAGGAAAATAACTATAAAAACATATAGTAACTAACAGCGAGGAGGAGGAACGGTGCTGCTTGGTGTGTGGGGGAAGCCACTGCAAGAGGAAAATAACTATAAAAACATATAGTAACTAACAGCGAGGAGGAGGAACGGTGCTGCTTGGTGTGTGGGGGAAGCCACTGCAAGAGGAAAATAACTATAAAAACATATAGTAACTAACAGCGAGGAGGAGGAGGAACGGTGCTGCTTGGTGTGGGGGAAGCCACTGCAAGAGGAAAATAACTATAAAAACATATAGTAACTAACAGCGAGGAGGAGGAGGAACGGTGCTGCTTGGTGTGTGGGGGAAGCCACTGCAAGAGGAAAATAACTATAAAAACATATAGTAACTAACAGCGAGGAGGAGGAACGGTGCTGCTTGGTGTGGGGGGGAAGCCACTGCAAGAGGAAAATAACTATAAAAACATATAGTAACTAACAGCGAGGAGGAGGAACGGTGCTGCTTGGTGTGGGGGGGAAGCCACTGCAAGAGGAAAATAACTATAAAAACATATAGTAACTAACAGCGAGGAGGAGGAGGAACGGTGCTGCTTGGTGTGGGAGAAGCCACTGCAAGAGGAAAATAACTATAAAAACATATAGTAACTAACAGCGAGGAGGAGGAACGGTGCTGCTTGGTGTGTGGGGGAAGCCACTGCAAGAGGAAAATAACTATAAAAACATATAGTAACTAACAGCGAGGAGGAGGAACGGTGCTGCTTGGTGTGGGGGGGAAGCCACTGCAAGAGGAAAATAACTATAAAAACATATAGTAACTAACAGCGAGGAGGAGGAACGGTGCTGCTTGGTGTGGGGGGGAAGCCACTGCAAGAGGAAAATAACTATAAAAACATATAGTAACTAACAGCGAGGAGGAGGAACGGTGCTGCTTGGTGTGGGGGGGAAGCCACTGCAAGAGGAAAATAACTATAAAAACGTCCGTTACACTGGGCTGAGATGCCTTTCAAAATATCCATATTGCAATTTCAATGTGAATCTGATTAATTGTGCAGCCCTAGTGTGTGTGTGTGTGTGTGTGTGTGTATGTGTGTGTGTGTGCGCGTGTGAGAGAGCGTGCGTGGTCTAGGGAGGTGGATCCCCAAGAAATGCCAAAATAAGGTACCTAAATGAGAGAAACGTTGAAGAAAATGAGTTGTTTTGACTGTGAGAGGGTTGAATGACTGACATGGACATTGATGCAGTGCCAGCCAGCAGTCAGTTTGGAGCAGGAAGACAGTGATTGATAAGCTAAACGTACAGCCTTGAGCTTGATGCTGCTTCTTGAGGTGCTGGAGGATAGAACCACTAAAACACAACAAGAGGATTAGAGAAGTGATGTCTATTAAACCAGACTGCTTCTGGGAACAAAGGCGGACAAAAGGCAATCAGAGAGAGGGTAGAGGAAGGACCGTACAATAAAGAGGGTAATGGTATGATGGGGTGGGAAGGTGGGAAGGGGGGGAGGTGGGGGTGCAGGTTGCTTTTGATATCCACACTCTGGTGTATGTGAGAACACATACAAGGAAGGGGGGAGGTGGTGGGTGTGAGAACAAATACAAGGAAGGGGGGAGGTGGTGGGTGTGAGAACACATACAAGGAAGGGGGGAGGTGGTGGGTGTGAGAACACATACAAGGAAGGGGGGAGGTGGTGGGTGTGAGAACACATACAAGGAAGGGGGAGGTGGTGGGTGTATGTGAGAACACATACAAGGAAGGGGGAGGTGGTGGGTGTGTGAGAACACATACAAGGAAGGGGGAGGTGGTGGGTGTGAGAACACATACAAGGAAGGGGGAGGTGGTGGGTGTGTGAGAACACATACAAGGAAGGGGGAGGTGGTGGGTGTGAGAACACATACAAGGAAGGGGGAGGTGGTGGGTGTATGTGAGAACACATACAAGGAAGGGGGGAGGTGGTGGGTGTGTGAGAATACATACAAGGAAGGGGGAGGTGGTGGGTGTGAGAACACATACAAGGAAGGGGGAGGTGGTGGGTGTATGTGAGAACACATACAAGGAAGGGGGGAGGTGGTGGGTGTGAGAACACATACAAGGAAGGGGGAGGTGGTGGGTGTGAGAACACATACAAGGAAGGGGGAGGTGGTGGGTGTGAGAACACATACAAGGAAGGGGGAGGTGGTGGGTGTGAGAACACATACAAGGAAGGGGGGAGGTGGTGGGTGTATGTGAGAACACATACAAGGAAGGGGGGAGGTGGTGGGTGTATGTGAGAACACATACAAGGAAGGGGGAGGTGGTGGGTGTATGTGAGAACACATACAAGGAAGGGGGGAGGTGGTGGGTGTATGTGAGAACACATACAAGGAAGGGGGGAGGTGGTGGGTGTGAGAACACATACAAGGAAGGGGGGAGGTGGTGGGTGTGAGAACACATACAAGGAAGGGGGAGGTGGTGGGTGTATGTGAGAACACACACAAGGAAGGGGGAGGTGGTGGGTGTATGTGAGAACACATACAAGGAAGGGGGAGGTGGTGGGTGTATGTGAGAACACATACAAGGAAGGGGGAGGTGGTGGGTGTGAGAACACATACAAGGAAGGGGGAGGTGGTGGGTGTGTGTGAGAACACATACAAGGAAGGGGGGAGGTGGTGGGTGTGAGAACACATACAAGGAAGGGGGGAGGTGGTGGGTGTGAGAACACATACAAGGAAGGGGGAGGTGGTGGGTGTATGTGAGAACACATACAAGGAAGGGGGGAGGTGGTGGGTGTATGTGAGAACACATACAAGGAAGGGGGAGGTGGTGGGTGTGAGAACACATACAAGGAAGGGGGGAGGTGGTGGGTGTGAGAACACATACAAGGAAGGGGGGAGGTGGTGGGTGTGAGAACACATACAAGGAAGGGGGAGGTGGTGGGTGTGAGAACACATACAAGGAAGGGGGGAGGTGGTGGGTGTGAGAACACATACAAGGAAGGGGGAGGTGGTGGGTGTATGTGAGAACACATACAAGGAAGGGGGAGGTGGTGGGTGTGAGAACACATACAAGGAAGGGGGAGGTGGTGGGTGTATGTGAGAACACATACAAGGAAGGGGGAGGTGGTGGGTGTATGTGAGAACACATACAAGGAAGGGGGGAGGTGGTGGGTGTATGTGAGAACACATACAAGGAAGGGGGGAGGTGGTGGGTGTATGTGAGAACACATACAAGGAAGGGGGAGGTGGTGGGTGTATGTGAGAACACATACAAGGAAGGGGGAGGTGGTGGGTGTGAGAACACATACAAGGAAGGGGAGAGGTGGTGGGTGTGAGAACACATACAAGGAAGGGGGGAGGTGGTGGGTGTGAGAACACATACAAGGAAGGGGGGAGGTGGTGGGTGTGAGAACACATACAAGGAAGGGGGAGGTGGTGGGTGTATGTGAGAACACATACAAGGAAGGGGAGAGGTGGTGGGTGTGCGCTCGGTGGGGGGAAGGGGGCTTGCGACAGTCGATAGTCACTTGGCACAGAGCCAGGAATGCCAGCACTGCAAGACAAATAAGAGCGAGGCTGCTGAGCCCCTGGGAGAAGGGTTGCTTGCTCGCTAGCAACCGCAGCAGCCGCAATGGCGGAATCAGACTGCAGCCCCTCTGCTCGGCACGATCGTACATTAGGAAGACAGACCGCAACTTCCCAAAACACTCTGGAAAACGAGATCTGATGTGCCACATTGGAGCCCTTCGGCTATCCCAAAACACTGCTTAAAATTCTCCATCCATCTGCCAAACAAAGACAGTTAAATTAAAGAAATCTGGGAAACCAGGCTGGTATTCACAGCGGAATTTGAAAAAGGCTTTTGATAAAGTATGACTGGAATTTATACATAAAAGCTTGGAATATTTCCATTTTGGAGAATCTCTTATACAAATGGGTTCATTATATTTTATTTGGAATGGCAAGCCAGACAAAATTATAATGAATATTAATTTGGAGAGCATAAACGATTCAATAATAAATCTCACTAAAGGCTTCAATCATACAACAACTACACTTAAATTATACAACAACTACACTTTAATCATACAACAACTACACATAAATTCAAACTGGTTCTCTAGCAGCTTAGTAAGAATGGCTCACCCCATGTTCAAGAATGGCCTTTTCCCCCAATTACAACCGCTCTCTTCCTATTATTTGAAAATGAAATCTCCAAAATATGTCTATTTTTAAAACAAGCAATAGAAAGCTGGTTGCAATTTCAGTTTAATCCACCAGAAAAGACAGAACAAATATTACAACAAATACTATGGTTAAACTCAAATATACTAATTGATCAAAAAAATATAGAATTTGAAAATAAATTATAAAATTACAAATTATAGGACTAGTTGACTTGTCACACATGCAGCTAACACAAATGTCTTCTCAATCTAAAATTAAAACCAACTAATTGCAGCATTACCACAACAATGGAAAAAGCACTTGGAAGGGGAGAAGGTAAGGAACTTGTCTGTCGGCCCTGCATTAAATACCAAAATTTGTTTTGTTTTTTAAATGGTGATAAAAAGTATATCAGTTTCATTTCAGGACAACAACAAAGTGACCGCTGTGCCATATAGATTGCAAGATAGTTGAGAGGAGATTCTCGATGTACCGATTCCATGGCACATGGTTTATGAAATGATACGCAAAACTTTGGTTTTTCAATTTAAATTATACAAAATTCTTGCCAATTAAATGTTAAATGTCAATTACCAATTAAATGTTATATCAATGGGTGATACAACCATCCCAGCACTGCAGACTTTGCTGCGAAGAGAGAGAATCATTAGAGCACTTGTTTTGGTACTGTCAAATATGTAGCTTGTTTTTGGTTGCAGGTTCAGGAATGGCTGAAGAATTTACCTGGAGCCAACTCTGCAAATAGCACTGCTGGGTGATTTGAAATGTCATAGTCAATTAACCAATAACATAATAATAATCTGAACAAAAATGTTTCTTTAATTTACAATCTGTAGAAACTATGAGAAAAGAAAGGTTCAGAACATTTGTGAAACATCACATCTGAAAAATATATGGCAAATAGAAACTGGATGGTGTTCAGAGATAGATGGCAGGGGTTGATGGTAGCTGAAGGGTGGGACTTAAAATGACTAAATGTGGCTGTTCTCAGACGATCTCACAGGTGAAGAAGCCAGGTGTGGAGGTCCTGGGCGGTTACACGTGGTCTGCGGTTGTGAGGCCGATTGGACCTACTAACAAATTCTCTAAAACGACTTGAGGCAACAACTCGTGGACATTCCTGCAGTTAGTATGCCAATTGCACGCTCCCTAAACTTGAGACATATGTGGCATTGTTGTGTGTCAAAATTGCACTTTTTAGAGGGGCCTTATTGTAGCCAGCACAAGGTGCACCTATGTAACGATCATGCTGTTTAATCAGTTTCTTGATATGCCACACACGTCAAGTGGATGGATTATCATGGCAAAAGGAGAAAAGCTCACTAATAGGGATGTAAACGTTTTTGTCCACAAAATTGGAGAAATATGCTTTTTGTGCGTATGGAACATTTCCGGGATCTTTAATTTTAGCTCATGAAACAAACACGTATGTGTGTGAGAGAGAAGTATCTATACACACACACACACACACACACACACACACCTACTCATTAAAGGGTTTTTCTTTATTTTTACTATTTTCTACATTGTAGAATAATAGTGAAGACATAAAAACTATGAAATAACACATTCAAATATATTTTATATTTGAGATTCTTCAAAGTAGCCACTCTTTGCCTTGATAACAGCATTGAGTAGGTGTGTCCAAACGTTTGAGTGGTACTGCATAAGAAAAGAGAAAAAACAACAACTGGGCAATAGATGATGATATTCCTCTAACATAGCGAAGATGATCTCCCGCTTCAAAGAACTAGAAGCTATTGTCTATGAAGTCATGCTAATGCTCTGGCCAGGAGATTTTTCAGATGCTACACTCTTCCTGGCACTCTTAGCAGGCCCCCAGAAATAAAAGCTATGGATAGGATCCAGCAGTTGAAGTTCCCGATGACTTTCATCCTCTCCGTCAGTAACCGGAGCAGCCGTTTCACGAGCCCGGTCAAACAACTTATTGCTCCAATAGATCACAGAACGTCCCCAACAAAATAACTTATTAGACTCCAATCACGTGGCACTTGCTCTGTTTCCACATTCATCTTCATAAAAAGCCATTATCCAGCAGGTGAAAGGGCCGTATGTGAAGGGAAACTCACGTAGCAAGAAGACTAAATTAAGACCGATCAACGTAATAAATGCCGTCTTTGTGCAGGGCTGGGCAGTCAGGAACAATTTTTACTGAAGCAGGTGAAGAAGAACTCCAGAACTTTGTGTAAATTCAATAAAAAACAACTTGCTAGACTTGCTGAAGGTCCAACTGATGAGCTAACTGCCATTAACATGTTCAATGGCCCACTTTGGCCAAGTAGCCTAGTCTGCATTTCTTAGTGTAATTAAAAATTATATATATATATATATATATATTATACTAAATATTTTTACATACAAGGCTAAAGGATATAAAGTCTATTTAAGTACTGACACTGGGCTTGAGAGGCCGTTAGAGAGTGGAATCAGTGGATGACTCACAAATTGGTCACCTCAAGTGGGCCTCTCTTCAGAAGTCTACGAAAGCAGAAAGCCAAGCCTTCAGTCAGACCTCAGGGGGACAAACCCTACTGTTCACTTCAAGGGCCTTTCAATAATCTCCCCTTTGCCTCATTTAGGTCTACTTGGAGAATGACAAGTGTTCTGCCCCAGAGCTCAGCCCCTCTGGGAGTGAACATGCGTTAGCAGAGAGAAAAGCCCCAGCGCCAGCTTCATGGCTCGTTAAACCTGGCCTAACGTTTACCAACATGGTGCCATTGAATGACTGCTGGCCGTAATAGGGCAAAAGACAACGATGACATTATAAAGGGAATGAGTTGTTTATAAGGAAACAGAAGGATTGTGCTTCAGAGGTCTAGTCTACATCTTATCAAAAGATATGGCGTCCATTCCGTTTCAGGTCTGGTAGCCTAGTTGGGAGGATGGGCGTCCATATCCATTCATGAATTCACTAGGATATCTTGGAGAATATCTCAAAGTGGGGGTTTCAGACTGTGATATTTCCATTGCCAGCTTGCACATCTCTTTGAATTTGCAGTTATAAAATCACTAGGACATCTCCCACTGAGATCGATGTTTAATCTAGAACAGAGAGATTCTAATAGTGGGTAGTGGGGAGAAAATCTTCCAGTGTGGTTCCTTCCCAAACTGATATTTCCCTTGCAAGTCTGCACAACTTTACGAATTTGCAATTCAGTGTGTGAGCTGAACGCAAACGACAACCTATTGCAAGGCTATCTGTCAAATCAAACAGACTGGCTGTTGACTTCTTAGTTACACTAACATATGAAACCCACAACAAAGAATGAAAAGGTCCACTCTTTAGATCATCAACAAAAAGATGTTTAATAGAGTTGAGCTAATGACTAGTTAGCGACAGAACCTGCTGGGTGTTGGAGGTATTCAGAATCAGATTAAGTGATTCATGTGAAGAGGCTGTGGATCAAGGCTTTTCCTCACTTAGGCGTACACTATACTTCATATTCAGCCTGGTACATCCACTTGTATGGCACTCAATTATCAAGAATGAATTTGCCTTTCTGGCTGCTTAGAGAACGCCTGAGGACCAAACTGCTGAGTTGGGACTAGGAGAGTGATATGCTTTAGTTATGCTGATCTGTGCTTCGATCTCTTTGTACTTATTCAGACCTGATTAATAACAACATGGATTCTTCTGACAGTTCTTGAGTTGTTGATATGTGTGTGTTCTTCTTCGAGGCCTTGCCTGGCAAATCTGAGGGGCAGATCAGGGAATCATTTGGGACTATCAACAATGCTAACTTGTAAGAAATAGAGCCAATCAAAACCATTACCTCAGAGATCCTGTCCTGGTTAGCCAATAGTGTGGCATGCAAAGTCAAAACATGTAAACCTATCTCTAAGAAACAGTTTGACATCAGAGCATTTCACAAAGAGCAAGGTTAGTCATTTCAAAGGCAAACAACTACCCTGTAAGCCAAACTGCCAGAGCTGCCACAGAAACCTAACCATCAGGCCACTGTGTGTATGCTGAGCTGAGGAGAGGAACTGAGTGCAGGCCTAAGACCTGATCTGTATAGTAATCAGAGCATTAGAGTGTGTGTGAGGTGGTCGATGTCAACTGACTGTGAAGACAGTGTAATGACAGGTGTCACAGGGATAAGGGGATACAGGAAGAGAAAATGTGTTTCAATTAAAAAGAGATTATGACATCTTGACAGTTCAAAGGACTCCAACTGTAGAAGAACAGCTCATTGTGCCATGGAGTCCCTCTCGCTGAAATAATGGTACGGGACATCTTCCTATAAACACATCTAGGGACGGGTGTTGACTAGCATAAGCTAAACTGCTGCAACATCTGATGGGTCTACCCATTTTCACAAATAACCATGTGCTTTCATGTCTCTATTCAAATAAACAAAGCCTTGTGAACAATAAAGCAACCTTCCTCTGGAGCGCATTCCAACTCTGGCAACATGGCCCATCTTTCAGCCTGGCAAGCCCCTTCCTCTCTGGGAGACTCATGCCAGGGCAGCCCAGCCATTATGACTGCATGCCCAGAGCAGGAGGCAGTTGCCATCAACAATACATGTGTATTCATGTCAGAGAAAGCAAGAGGAGGAAATCACTTGCTAGTAGCTACCTTTTAAAAATCAGCAACCAACAGAAACATGGCAGGCTTAAGCAGAGAACCAAGCTTGTAAGTGTGGACCCAGCTTCAGCCATGTCTGTTTGGTTAGACTAGAGAGATTTGATTGGCTGTATTCCGACCACACAAGGGCCAAAGGTTATGTCTAGATGGGATGCAGCTTGTCAAATTTGACGCCAAAAGTTGTTTCCCTAACCCAATTCTCCTAACCTGCAACGAAAAGTAAATTTGGACAAATACTGTATCCCTTCTAGACAAGACCAGGGCCAAAACAATTAACCAGAAGTGCCATGAGAATTGGAAAGGATCCAATATGGACTTCCAAACCACTCTAATCTCAAATGTGTATAACCTCAAATAGAGCCCGCAATTCCTTGGCTAATTTGTTTAACCACCCCCATTACTACCCCCATAACCCTAACCCATTGGATAGTAGTCCTGCCTGTAACCCCAACCAGCTCATTTTGTATCTGTATTTGACTACATTGTCTATTTTATCACCACAGCAGTACCGAATGCCTACCTGCTTACTCTAGAATAGATCTATGTGCTTAGCATTTCAAACACATATGCCAGTCGGCATGCGCATGTGGGATGTTGTTGAAGCCCATTATTAAATGTCATTGGTTAATGCAAATGTCACGATGAAAGTTGCTTGTTTCTACCTATACTGATCATTTTCCTCCCGGTGTGCATTATGTTTGCATTTCAGATCAGTTTGGTTTCCTTTTATGAATACATTTTAAAGATGGTTATTACAATGAAGTGATTTAATAAAAACAAGACCTTGGTAGTCAAATTTAGAAAATTGCCAACAATGTTGCAATACTCAAACATGAAGGCATTACGCACTGTTTTGATAAATTGATGCTGTTTATCAATCGGAAGCTGCAGCCGCATATCAGGGCGCTTTGCTTGGATGCGAATCCCCGCCCCTCTTTAAATATTTCTCTAAATAAATTATGTTAAAAGATTAGAAAATACAATACGTTTTACCTAATTTCCCACTGTGGGCTTTAGTGAATTTGAATTCAATTTGAGGTGTAATTTGCATGACAATAATCGATGTTCTGTCCTTGATACCCTTATCACAGACCAATAATTCGATCGCAGCAAGAAGCTACAGTAGCAAAGCAATACAGCTACCGTTAGCTCTCTGTAGTCCTAACCATTTGGCAAAGTTTTAGGTTCGAAATGTGTTCTCTAGTCTCGAATGTAATTGCAAACAACCAAAGCAAATGTTGATTATCTCAGGAAACAACGTGAAATAGAGCAAGTGTCAGAGAAAGGAAGAAATGGCAGCAGAGTGCGATATTTAAGCAAATAAGCTAGCTAATGTCAAGCAAGATAAAGTATAACGGTGCAACTTGTGTACTTTTTCAGCTAAATATAAAAACGAACACCATATGCATTTTCAGTAACCTACCTTGTCTTTGATGAGCTGACATTTTTAAAGTGCAAAAAAAATATGTTTTACAGCACGCGACTGTGAAATGTTCGCAAATAGAGGAATCCAAGAGAGCAAATTCTTGCAAAATCCAATATTTGGAGAGGGGGTATTTCCAAGATATCCATTAAAACATCGTCGATGATAATTCCTACCGTTCAACGGGCTTTCGTTAGTGGTGCCTCTGCAGCCATTTTGTTCAAACTAGCGATAGCAGCAGCTCGCGACGCTTCAATCTGAGGTACAGGACGTGCATCTGTCCCTAGCGACTGGCCACGTGACCTCCAATAACAAACTGGTCCCACTCAAAGAGGCGCCACATGCTCCGCCTCGCCGTTTCCATGACAACTACCGTGGCCAACCTCTCTCTACCTCCTTGTTTCCTTGCCTTCCTTCCTCTCCCTTTCTGACTTGCTTACTAAGAAAGCAATGCAATGCAATGCAAAGCTATACAGTGTTTGAGCTCACAGTTCTGTAGCTTTTGAAGATTTAGAATGTTTAGTTCCTAATGTGTTATGTGAGCAAGTGCAATGTTTATGCTTCGCTGGTTATGTACTTTTCACCTACAGAGGGCACAATTTCAACACATCTTATGTTGATCATACACCAGCACTTACAAACATGTTAGTGCTCTCTGTGCCAGCCCAGCATTCCATTCCTATTTGCATAACACACACATACACACCAGCAGTACTCCACACCATGCCTTCTTTTTCTATATTATTTCTTGTTGTTGTTGCAAACAAAGAATGAAATAGATGTTTAAGTGGATTCCACAGGGTTCTCTAGCAGCTTAAGGTGATGATTCCAACTGGGCCAATTCAAATCTACAAAATGAGACTCAGCATGGAAGATTGGAGGCTACAATGGGCTTGTATGCTATCTACTATCTGGTAGGGTAGGAAAAGACAATTACCTCCACAAGTCAATATTTTAGTCATGCTGGAATGATAACGATAAACTTCTCTATCCCCCACTTCCAGTTTATCTCTGTCATCCTTCTCTCGCTCTCTCAAGAGACAAACAAATACGATCAGAGTGCCGGACAAATATTTCACTGTGCAACGAGCCAAATCTGGATCTCACTAAGGACCCATATCTCTCTCTCTCATTAGCTCTGATCTACCATTCACACCCAGGCTAAGCAAACCCCATCTGATACAAATACTGTTGCTTAGAGGCTTAGATGAATATGTGTCTATCAGAAGACATCATATACAGTGCCTTGCGAAAGTATTCGGCCCCCTTGAACTTTGCGACCTTTTGCCACATTTCAGGCTTCAAACATAAAGATATAAAACTGTATTTTTTTGTGAAGAATCAACAACAAGTGGGACACAATCATGAAGTGGAACGACATTTATAGGATATTTCAAACTTTTTTAACAAATCAAAAACTGAAAAATTGGGCGTGCAAAATTATTCAGCCCCCTTAAGTTAATACTTTGTAGCGCCACCTTTTGCTGCGATTACAGCTGTAAGTCGCTTGGGGTATGTCTCTATCAGTTTTGCACATCGAGAGACTGAATTTTTTTCCCATTCCCCCTTGCAAAACAGCTCGAGCTCAGTGAGGTTGGATGGAGAGCATTTGTGAACAGCAGTTTTCAGTTCTTTCCACAGATTCTCGATTGGATTCAGGTCTGGACTTTGACTTGGCCATTCTAACACCTGGATATGTTTATTTTTGAACCATTCCATTGTAGATTTTGCTTTATGTTTTGGATCATTGTCTTGTTGGAAGACAAATCTCCGTCCCAGTCTCAGGTCTTTTGCAGACTCCATCAGGTTTTCTTCCGGAATGGTCCTGTATTTGGCTCCATCCATCTTTCCATCAATTTTAACCGTCTTCCCTGTCCCTGCTGAAGAAAAGCAGGCCCAAACCATGATGCTGCCACCACCATGTTTGACAGTGGGGATGGTGTGTTCAGCTGTGTTGCTTTTACGCCAAACATAACGTTTTGCATTGTTGCCAAAAAGTTCAATTTTGGTTTCATCTGACCAGAGCACCTTCTTCCACATGTTTGGTGTGTCTCCCAGGTGGCTTGTGGCAAACTTTAAACAACACTTTTTATGGATATCTTTAAGAAATGGCTTTCTTCTTGCCATTCTTCCATTAAGGCCAGATTTGTGCAATATACTTTTGTTGTCCTATGGACAGAGTCTCCCACCTCAGCTGTAGATCTCTACAGTTCATGCAGAGTGATCATGGGCCTCTTGGCTGCATCTCTGATCAGTCTTCTCCTTGTATGAGCTGAAAGTTTAGAGGGACGGCCAGGTCTTGGTAGATTTGCAGTGGTCTGATACTCCTTCCATTTCAATATTATCGCTTGCACAGTGCTCCTTGGGATGTTTAAAGCTTGGGAAATCTTTTTGTATCCAAATCCGGCTTTAAATTTCTTCACAACAGTATCTCGGACCTGCCTGGTGTGTTCCTTGTTCTTCATGATGCTCTCTGCGCTTTTAACGGACCTCTGAGACTATCACAGTGCAGGTGCATTTATACGGAGACTTGATTACACACAGGTGGATTGTATTTATCATCATTAGTCATTTAGGTCAACATTGGATCATTCAGAGATCCTCACTGAACTTCTGGAGAGAGTTTGCTGCACTGAAAGTAAAGGGGCTGAATAATTTTGCACGGCAAATTTTTCAGTTTTTGATTTGTTAAAAAAGTTTGAAATATCCAATAAATGTCGTTCCACTTCATGATTGTGTTCCACTTGTTGTTGATTCTTTTACAAAAAAAATACAGTTTTATATCTTTATGTTTGAAGCCTGAAATGTGGCAAAAGGTCGCAAAGTTCAAGGGGGCCGAATACTTTCGCAAGGCACTGTACATGACCATAAAACTATGACTCTGATAATAAATGGGATGACAGCCCCCCATGAGTACACACAATGAAATAACCATCTGGACTCACGTCACCCACATGGATTATGGCAGAGATGTGCCTTACGGCGACAGTAGCAAAGCACAATGACTCAGCCTACATCATGATGAAGTACATGGTGAGGCGTGGAGGAAGAGAGGGAGGGGGAGAGAGAGACACTAAGCATGGCTTATGGAAAATACTCCTGGGGGTGTCATGGCCTCTACAGACGTTCATAATTCAATGTCCCCTGGTAGCTACCAGGCTCTCTCTGTCTGTCTGTCTGTCTGTCTGTCTGTCTGTCTGTCTGTCTGTCTGTCTGTCTGTCTGTCTGTCTGTCTGTCTGTCTGTCTGCCTGTCTGCCTGTCTGTCTGTCTGTCTGTAGGATCCTATAAAGGGTTAAATGTCATCTTAGGCAGACTCAGGGGGCCAGACAGGGGTTGTTGAACTTGATGTCACCAGAGTGGACGTTAGTATTGATCGCGGTCACAGGGAGTCAACGTACGCCGTGGAGCCGGTTAGAGATTCAATTATGACCCTTGCCGACCCCGCGACATCTG